>NW_016158628.1:85317-102471 GCF_001687245.7 Rhagoletis zephyria
TGAGCCCAGGAGTCGTGTCCGAGTTTATTTTTCAATGGCAAATACCTTTAAGTGTCAGATGTTTAAGAAGAAGGTATTGTCTTATTAAAGAAAGGAAAAAATATCCAAGCACGGACCTCTATTGGTTTTCTGTTTATTTGAATTTCAATCACTTTTATAACTTTGATAAATTCACGTTTTGTAAAATGATTTTGTGACAAAGTATAAATCTAAAAATGTATTACTCCATTGTTTTAATAAATCGTGTGATCTTCAACAGGTTATGGGCATTCGTGTTCGCTTTTCTTTGTCAACGGCAATTGCCTTTAAATGTCAAATGTTTAAAAGGAACGTGCTTTCAAACAATAGATTTAGGAAGAGGTCTTTTTTTGCAGATATCAACACGCAAATAATAAATTTTAGAATTTTCTATTCAGCGCTTTCATGGCGTAAAACTTATAAAGGTTATGAGCCCAGGAGTCGTGTCCGACTTTCTTGTTCAACGGCGAATGCCTTTAAGTGTTAAATGTTTAAGTGTTAAGGTATTGGCATATTAAATAAATTACAAAACAGCCAAGCATCGAATGTAGGAAATACCCAATTTAGTCATTTCTGCATCTGGCTGTTTCATTTTGTTTAAAATTTTTATGCAAAAGGTTTTGTTCTACGGATTTGTGTGATTATTTTAATTGAATATTGTCGCGTAAAAATATTCCTTGTTTCTGATTCATCAAGCTCAAGCGATGAAGAATGCAAAAAAGAACTTACAGTAAAAAGAAAAATTATCAAGCAGAACTCTGATGTATTTAGTTTGCCAAATAACAAGTTTTACAGTTTAAATTCGCGGATAAAAGTTAGTCAGAGCATTTTGAAATTTTTCATATTACAGTTGCTAAAAAATTTTATTTCATATGTGAAGACTATTTTCGGCTCAACAAGACTACATTTCAGTATGTGCTGGAAAAAATTACATATTAACTCAATTTAATTACGAAGACGAAAGACGCCAACCGTAATAGGGGAAATTGTAAAGAATCAAGGCCTTCGTCGAAAAAGTTTTATTTTTTTTTTTTGCAGATATCAGCACGCAGCGAAGAAATTTCTAAATTTTTTATTCGCCACTTTTATGGCGTAAATTTTATAAAGGTTATGAGCCCAGGAGTCGTTGTTTAGTTTCTTATCGGAAACNTTCAATTTAATTACGAAGACGAAAGACGCCAACCGTAATAGGGGAAATTGTAAAGAATCAAGGCCTTCGTCGAAAAAGTTTTATTTTTTTTTTTGCAGATATCAGCACGCAGCGAAGAAATTTCTAAATTTTTTATTCGCCACTTTTATGGCGTAAATATTATAAAGGTTATGAGCCCAGGAGTCGTTGTTTAGTTTCTTATCGGAAACGTAAACCAACAGCAAAATTTGTTGCCACAAGTAGTTGTCGATAAGATGCATACCAAAATATTGAACAACAAACCAATTTGTTAATTTAAATACATTTTGGTGTACATTCGTGACCGACTTTCTTTTTTAACGGGAATCGCCTGTAAATGTGAAATCTTTAAAAGGAAGGTGCTTTCAAACAACAGATTTCAGTAGAAGTAAAAAGAAAGAGACTTTTTTATAAAAAAGGCATTTCCACGCCAAACATGAGAGAGCAATCGAGAGGACTGACATCGAATGTTTTACATTTTTGAATTCAAAATTTTAAATATAAAAACATTCAAAAAATTTTATAGTAGCGATAGTGCATAATTTTGTGTGGTAATTAGGTGAATGATTACTTAATTACATCAAGTGGTTTTCAACGCAAGACAAAACGATGAGAGTTGACCAACTTTCTTGTTGCTTTGACGTCAGCGTTGCCTACATACGTATGTATTGTTAGTTTAGTTGTCAAAAACACCAACGCCAAGCAACGGGAAAGCTGTAATTGGCAGAGCCTCAAGGTATTTTTATAGTATCGACATTTTGGATCGCAAGTTTGCAGCTGCTGCTAGAGGACACTGTGTTCTCTGCTGCCGTGAAAAACCCGCAACGTGAAACACCTCAGCGTGGCGGTATTGTGCTTATGTCATGATGATATTGTTATATCGATAAAATCAAAAGAGAATCTCACGCCTAAAGTGACTTCAGTTTCGGTGTTCTACTGAACCCTACCAGTGGTAAAGGGTAGAGCCCTATAAAACGATTTTAAGAAAATTAACGTCGGTTTTGAGAATTGTAGTGTATCCAGAAACATTCATATATACATATGTATGTATCTGCGTAACATAATTCATAAGCGCCAGAGAGCACTGAACTACTTCCTCGTTTAACACAAACAAATCATGACTTTCATTGCAGCAAGCGCATAAATATTTCTTGATGAACTCACCATTCTTCGTGTGTATTCTTTTGTGTGGATGCATTTGGCTAATACGTTACGTTTTAAGTTTAAATGCTAATTGTTTAAACGGAAGATATTTTTCGGAAGAAATTGTTGTAGGAATGTAAGAGATTTTATTATCTTGGAGAAAAGGTATGAAGAAAGTGAGGGAAAACCCCCGATGTTTAAATTAGCAAAAACTCCTATAAAAGAATGTATTTTTCTTTAGGGTTGTGCGATTATTCGATTACTCGAGCAAGTTGGTTAATCAGTTATTCGGTTAATCAATTACTCGAGCAATCAAGATTTTGATTACTCAAAACGATGATTAATCGAGTTACTTGAAATAGCATCACTCAAAAAATTAATTTTGCTCTCTGCTTTGGAAAATGCTTATTTTCTTTTTTACATTCTGCATATGAAAAAAATATTTAATTTTAATTTTTGAAAACAGAAACGTTGTTTTCAAAGTATCAATGAATTTCAACTTTTTTATATGTAAAGAGTACTTTGAAATGTTGATTACGCATTTTACTCATAATAGTGGTATTCACCAAAGTGAGCAAGTGGCTTAGCAGTCTGGTAAAAGAGCAGCTCAGCTCAAGTAACTACTGTTGTCCAGTCGTTACTTGAGCCCATTTGCTCTTTTGCCAGAGTGCCGGGCCACTTGACCAACTTGGTGAATACCACTAATGTTGATTACATATTTATAAAGCAAATTACTCAAATATCTTTGTTTTCGGTTAATCATAATCTTGATTACTCGAGTAACTGAACTTTTGAGTAATCATGATTTCAAATTAATCGAATAAGTTATTTACTTTATGACTAATTAAAATTTTTTATAATCAATTAATCGCACAGCCCTAATTTTTTTGTTATGAAATTTAAAGATCTGTACGTAGCTTTTTACGATTAAGTGGTTTTGGCTGAAAGAGACAAATTTGAAAAAATGTGGTGTTATGACACATATTCAAAAACCAATATTTTTGAAGTTTTTATGTAGATAAGATGTACACAATATAACTATCGTCACTAGACACGAATAAAGGCGCACTAGTGTTTCGACGGCGAAAAAAGAAGCGTAAAAAAAATTTACGGAAAAGGGCGCTTAAGAAAAACTTTGGCGAAGAAAGACACGTAAACATAGATTTATACCTGACCAAGGGATGTCACTTCAGCATCACTCCCCAAAAACTCTTTGGGGAATTTACATACTGTTACACCCGTAAACATACTGTTACACCCGGGAAAACAGTTGACGCGTCCTTCTTGGCGGTCAAATATTTTAACGCGTCTTTCTTCGCCGTCAACCATGTTAAGAGTATTTCTTCGCTGAAGTTTTCTTATGCGTGGTCAACTTTTGACCTCGCGCCATTATTCGTGTTTAGCGACGCTAAATATGTATGTATATACGTGCATACATACATATGTAAGGGCACTGTAAGCATAGAAATTTGGCATAAACTGGGCGAACATTTTGGATTTGTTTGCGACTGGCACTACAATTATACATATGAATATTGTTCAAAGCATAAAACAAAAATTATTAGGAATTAATATTAAAAAAAAAAAAAAAAAAAAAACATTTGCTAAATCGCGGCGAACTTTATTAAAAAAAAAAACTTATACAAAAAAATGTGTAATTAAAAAATTTAAAAAAATTAAAAAGAAAAAATATATAAAAAAAAATAGTACATATACAACTCTGTTCGAAAAAATAGCAGTGGCTTATAACAAATATATCTCGAATTTAATTTAATTTTAATAACAACTGCTAATAAAACTTTTTGGTGCCAGATGGTAGCCCTAAATACCGCACCACTGAATTTACTTTAGATTCTGATCTAGTTGCCATGTTCAAAGAGTCCCGTTAATTTTTGAGCTACGCACTCCTTTTTTTACTGTGCTTAAAAATAGCAGTGCAACCGAAGTAGTCGACGCAATTAGACGAATTCGAGGGAAATTGAGATTTTTTTAAATATTTTTAGGTCTGTGTACGTTTTTTTATACCAATACATTGGCTGCAAAACATTAGTACGATTTTTTTCGAGAAATGGGTCGCGCTAAACATTGCACGGGTGAAAAACGAGAACTTATTAAGAAATTGCTGTCGGAGGGGAAAACTTACAAGTTTATCCAGGATTTGCTCGGCTGTTCAGCAAAAATGGTTGTTAACGCTAGAAAATGGACGCCAAAAAGCGAAACAAGAGGTCGCAAAGAAGCTCTTTCGAAGCCAGAGCTGAGAAAAATACTGGCTCTGGCGCGGGAAAAACCCTTTTATACCTCCAAAAAGATTAGAGATGAGCTGAATCTTAATGTGGACTCGTCAACGATCAGAAAGAAGCTCATTGCAGCTAAACTTTTCGGAAGAAGCCCGAGGAAGGTACCATTACTGCAGCAACGACATGTACAGGCCAGGAAAAAATTTGCTGAAGAGCACCTGAACTGGCCAGTTCAAAAATGGAGGAACATCTTATGGTCCGATGAAACCAAAATTGTGTTATTTGGTTCCAAAGGACGCAGACTATTTGTCCGAAGGCCAAAGAATTCTTCTTTTAACCCAAAATTTGTTACCAGGACAGTAAAGCATGGAGGTGCCAAAATCAATATATGGGGCTGCTTCTCCTATCACGGTACTGGTCCTGTATATTGGATAAAAGAAAACATGGATGCCAAGTTGTACGTGGAGATAATGGAGTCAACCATGCTACCACATGCAGAGTGGAAGATGCCTCTGAAATGGGTGTATATGCAAGACAACGACCCAAAGCATACCAGCAGGTTGGCAAAAAATTGGTTCGTTTCAAAAGGGGTGGAGGTCATGGGCTGGCCGGCTCAATCACCTGACCTCAATCCCATTGAAAATCTTTGGACAGATGTCAAAGAAGCTGTAGGCAAAGATAATCCCAAAAATGTCAAAGAGCTCTGGAGGACTGTGAAAAAGGCGTGGAAGGACATTCCCGTCGAGAGGTGTAGGCGTTTGGTGGACTCTATGCCTCGTAGGTGCGCAGCAGTGCTCGCGAATAAGGGCCATTCGACGAAATATTAATAATTTAAGGCTTACTTTGTGTTATATAATGAATTAATTCTTTTAATTTTGGTTTTTGATGTAATATGTTGACTACTGCTATTTTTAATCACAATCAAAATGTTTCTTTTCGCAAATTTTAATTCATATGAAAAGTAGAGTGCTGTATTTTTTGTTGATAACTGTTTTTCTTATAAACTTAAATATGAACAAATAAAACAAAATAAAAATCATAGATGAAATCTCGTTCTGAGATATTTTTTCTTCGGTAGAAATTTTTGACTATATGCCACTGCTATTATTTCGAACAGAGTTGTATGTACATACATAACTATTCATTTTCAAATTATAATATTTAGGTTGATATAAAATTCTTAAAAAAAATAAAAAATCACAAACAAAAAAAAAATATATATAATAGCAAACTTTCTTAAGCTTCAAAGTTTTGTTTAAAAACTTGCGCCGTGCGGCGCCTTTCATTTTTCTCTGTATGCAGGCTTTCTTGCTGCGACAAGAAATTTCGAATGAGCAAGCAAATTTCAATATTCAAAACTGAAAGTCAATACTCGCCTTTGACACTAAAAAAAAAATATTATGCTGTGCAAAAAAGTTACTTTGAATCGAAATTATTTTAGGAGCACAAAAACATTAAGCAGCCCAATTTACAAAGAGAAGAAAAGGGTTTTTGAAACCCGAAAGACGTTTTTGAACAAATTTGCAGTTATTCTTGGCGCATTTTACATATATAAGGCGAAAAAATTGCTTCTGAGCTCCACACTATTTTTTTTTTTTTTTTTTTTTTTTTTTTTTTTTTTTTTTTTTTTTTTTTTTTTTTTTTTTTTTNCTTCATGTAATAAGTATTCTCTACATATTTTGAATATATGTGTTCTATGTATATTTAGATAATATGGGTTAATATTAGTATGCTACTTGATTATTTTTTAATTTTTTAAATTCTTATAGTACCACAAAATTGCGAATTACTTTTTGTGAGATTTTAAAAAGATATGAAAAAAATATAAATTTTTCCGTAGAAAAAATAGAATTTAACTGCTTACTGTCGTTTTCTCAAGAAGGTTTTAATATTTATCTGCCCTTCAAACACGTTTTTTCAAGGCAGATAAATTTTAAAACCTCTATGGGAATACGGCTCTTTTTAAGTTAAAAACTGATGTGTATATATTCAGACAAGTTACTCGGATACAAAAACCCACGCGTTCTACGATTTATGTGAAATTACGCATAAAACGCATGCATATTATCGAAATATTAGATGTCAAGAAAACATTTTACTTACATCAAAGCAACTTTTTAGAATACTAACTCATCAGATTTAAACCAGCCAGCATTTACAAAAAAAAACTTAAAACAAAAAGAAACACGCTTAAAAATAAATTGAATATTACTAGATATTTTTTAGCTTCGCTTAGGTAGCCCAAAAGCTGAAGCAACACGGATTATTATTATAAATATTAGGGATTTTTATGTCTCACATCGCATGAAACAAATTAAGGAAAATATTTAAAAAAAAGTTACAAAAAAAATCTATTCAATTAAAAATAAGAAAAAAATTATTCAATTTTTATTACGCTATCCGCGCGTTGTAGTATGGGCTTGTTGAAGTTTAAAAACAAAAAATATTGTAATTCACATTTCTTTTATCCTTAGCTTTCCGCGCTTTCATGCATTGTCTGTCTATCTGTACTTCATGAGTTTGCTTCGCCAAAAAATTCTCTATCAACATCATAATCATCATATCTTATTAATCTTATTATCAAGGATCGTCTATACTACGAGCAAACGATCATCATCAATCACTGCGATCGTATCAATAAGAGTTTTTTCATTATTTAAATGAATTTCTGTGCATTGTGATAGGGATGCATCTTTTGGAAACGTGATTTATTTTGTCTACCTCTGTGCACCATGTTGTTGTAGCCCATATTCATGGGTGGTGGTGGACCACCCATGCCGCCACCCATGCCGCCGCCCATGCCGCCGCCCATGCCGCCGCCTTCTGAACCACCCATACCGCCGCCTCCGCCGCCACCACCACCACCGCCGCCACCGCCACCACCAATCAAGCCCAGCTGTGACATGTAATGTTGCGCTTTCGCCTTGCCATGCTCCTCGGCCAGGCGTACAGTGAGCGGTTGAGACGCACCCTCCGGTATGACATTGTTCAGTGCCGAAATTGCTTCCTGCGCCTCCTCGCGTTTATTGAATCTGTAAGTGTAATAGGTAGAAAAGATAATCGAGTGTAAAATTTGAATTGACATTTAATTTGTGTAAAATGCAATGTGAACCAAAAACTTACCTTATAAATGCAACGCCACGCGGTTTGCCCGTCAATTTGTCTCTCAGTATATTCTTTTGTACAATCATGCCATATTTACCGAATATGGTATCCAATTGGTCGTCGGTTATTGTACGTGGTAGATTCGTTACATACAAATTAGTATCCTTAATCGATTCACCACCGGGGCGAGCATATGAAACCTAGAATAAAGGTAGTAGAAATTATTTAATGAGTTAAATGCACAAACGTATATACAAATGTATGTAGGGCTAAACTTTATATATTTCGGATTTAATATTGTGCTAGAATTTCTTAGGAGTCATACATGTATCTACGTAAATATGGTGGGGAAATATTTCTGTTTTGCTCCTTCTTTCCTACCCGCGACCATTCTTATTGCATTTGAACGAAAAATGTGCCTTCTTAAGCAGGCATCGCACGATTTGTACATTTTTACAGATTTATACATTTTGGTAGTCACAGGATGCTTTTGTCTAGAAATTTGTATCGAAATGAAGCCAACTCTGTACCTGTCAAAATGAACAAATCTAAGTCTACACAAAGCTAGCAAAAATGTACATATTTCTTTTCTACCTTTTCATTGCACTCTGCGCACAAATATCTACTAAAAAGAGGGCAATGAAAAGGTCACACTTTTTGCAGAAAAAAAAAATCGACATTATACCTATCCTTGTTTTTCACTTAAATATGGTTTGTGTTTTTGTCACTCAGTCCAAAAAAGTATTACTTGCAAGATGAGTTCATACAAAGTGGTCGTAGGCGTACAAAAACATAAATTACACTAAGCAGTGACAATATGAATTACAACAAATGTACAAGAAATACATCATTTTGACATTAAAAATCACCGAGACGAAAATCTCAGCTGCTCTGGTAACATCGCCTTATATGAATTCGCTTTGATTATTTGATAGCAAAAGTTATTCTCTTTCATTGCTATCAAAAGTCAAAGATGAAAAATTAACAAAATTGCAATATGAATCAACGAAATTAGCATCCTTTGATTGCTTGTTTCCTTTTGGTTTGGCTTTTTTTTTTTCTCAAGCAATTTCTGCGAATCTTTCCGCACGCATTCTACAATTGTCATTGAATGGGAACTGTTTTATGCTTTAACGACGTGTTTGTACGCTAACATTATTGTTAGTATTTCTCTCCTCTCCTGCGTAATTCCACAAGCGTAGACGCCACAATGAAATCAAATTGAATAGCAACAACAGACAATACAAGACAAGACAAGAAAAGACAGAGCTATGAACCGTCAAAGCAGTGCAGGCAGGCAAACGTCTTTTTCGCTTCCCTTGCCTTGCTCTACTAAATATGTATGCAATTGAATGGAGGAGTCAGTATTAGTTCACTATAAACATTCGATGGCAGCAACAGCTTGGCAATTGCAAACAACAAAATATTTCCACGTGACTAAACAAACGAACAAGCGTTGGGTATACATACATATGTCAAAGTATTTGGCTGGATGGATGCATGTCTGCCTGTAAAAATTGTTATCTGCCACGCTTAGATATCGACAGCATTCAGCACACTGCGTTAAGTGCATTTTTATACCCGAGCGCACTTGTGCACTCTCCGTTAGGAGAGGTTTCACTGTATTTATAAATTTGAAAAGGCCATACAGACGCAACTTACAATCATAATATCGAGCCCTAACCGCCAAAATAACGCAAGCGATATTTTTCAAAACTTTCTTTTTGATGCCGAATTATTCTTAGAGCATCTAGATCAATTTCTGCATCAAAAACAAAATTTTGAAAAAATGTCGCTTAAGATATTTTGGTGGTTAGGCCTCGATATAATCATTATTTTTGATGGAAAAATTAAAACTCAAATATTAATTATTGATTTCAATTCTTTTTTGGTTAAATTCGAAAAATAAAAATCATTGTAAATTACAGTAGCGCGTACGTACACAAATATACGTGATTGTAGTTAAAATTGGTTTAGGACGATGTCAACTTGTTGATTTTTTTGGTTAAAATTAAAAAAGAATATTATTTTCCGTCCTTGCATGGATTTTATATTTCTTTAATTTTTTGGTTATTTTTACTTTATTTTTTCAAAGTTTTTAGTTTTGACTTCAACTTTATTCATTATTTTTTTTTATTATTTTCTTTTATTAATTTTTTTTTATTAATTTTTTTTTATTAATTTTTACTTTTTTATTAATTTTTACTTTTTTTTATTAATTTTTACTTTTTTTTATTTTTACTTTTTAATTAATTTTTACTTTCTATTAATATTTACTTTTTTTATTAAATTATCACAATTTATTTGTCAGTTTTTTGTTTGTTGTTTTTTTCTTTTGTTGTTTCTTTTGTTGTTTCTTTTCTTTAATTTTTTGTTTATTTATTTCTTTGCTTATTAATCAATTTTGTTCTTGTTTTATTTTAGCATTTTTTGGTAAATTTTTTTGTGTTTTTTTTTTGTTAATTTTTTATTATTGTACTTTTCCTTGTTTATATTATTTTTTCTTGTTTATCCAGAAATTGCCCAAAATAATGACAATTTTCTATATTATAATGCGCTCAGTTTTTTTTCTTGTTTTGCCATTGGTATGGGAATAGTGTGATTATTAGCTTTACAGGATGTAGAGTAAAATCTGCTTCCGCCATTAATAAACCTCATGGAAGGTGGCGACCGGGAACGGCTGCAAATCGTGAAGCACCTAGAACGCAACTATTGTATGCAAGCACCATATACGGGTTCCGCATCCGCACCCGCATATCCGCATCACTATTGCTGAGCTTTAAAATATGCAGCAAGCATTTGATTTCAACCTCTGTAATGATGGCAATTGCTGTTATACATATGTATGTCCCGCCGCGGTACGAGGTACGAATAGCAATTACGCGGCTGAAAAACCAAAAAGCTGGTGGAGCTGATGGCCTGCCAACCAGAGCTGGGCGATAAGGATTACGATTACTAAACGATTAGGTTTGCAGTAATCCCAACAAGCTAAAAAAACAAGATTGCGATTACAGTAATCCTTCATCGAACGAACTTAGATTACGATTACAGTAATCGTAATTTAAAAAAAGTTAAAATTACGATTACTGTAATCGTAATTTAAAAACAGTTAAAATTACGATTACTGTAATCGTAATCTTAGTGCCTTCTATGAACGATTACAAGGTCGAATTGAGAATATTGTGTCGAAGCTCAGTGTAGCTTTAGATCTGTGAAATCCACCATAGACCAGGTATTCTCAATAGACCCGCGAGAAAAGGATCGACACGCACCATCTATTTGACGACTTCATAGCCGCTTTTTGCAGCAATAATAATAATTTGATTTATTTTCTTTTTTTTGCCTGTTTGTTGTTTTATTTGTTTTTTTTTTATTATTTTATTTTATTTCTATTATATATTTTTTAGTGTTATTTTACGTTTATTCTTGTTAATATTACTTTTACATTTCATTATTATTTCTGGTCTATTTTATTTTATTCCAGTTCGATTTTCATTTAAGCTCAAACGGTGTTCACATGAGGCGATTTTACAGGCAATTTTAGAGGCGATTAGTTGTATCAAAAGTTGGCTGCCCCCCAACTTCATTGAAAGCGATTAGTTGAAAGGTCGTTCACACCTGGCGATTGTTGCTTTCAACTAAAAGTTGCTGTAAAATAGCCTCATGTAAACACTGTATAGTTTCGCCCTTTATATTAATTTATTTATTCTTTTTTTTTATTTCATTCCATCTTATTTCATTCTAAACCGCCTCCCTTTATTTTAATTTAAACTGTATGTATCTCCACACATTTTTTCCATGGTTCCGCGAAATTGTCTTACGCTTTCCATATTCATTGACAAAAACTTTCGCTCACACTCAAAGAAAAAATACAAAAAGTCTTCATCTCCCACAAAAATATTGCTACATAGTTTTCTTTCTCTCTTTGCGCTTCATCAACTTCAAGAATGTTTCGTTTAAATTTTTATAATTTTTCAGCTCATGTCGCTTGATTGCTGTTATACTCACTCTCTCTCCCCTCTCTACTTCCGCTGCACCTAGCTTTCACATTTATTTTTATTTTTCTCTTTCAAAATATTTTAATCATGGCTCATCATTGCTCCTTTGTACACACGGCCAGAATAAGATTTGCTATTTTTATCCACAATAAAAAATGGAGTAGAAAAGTTTTGGTATTTATGTACTTCTTGCAGGACAAAATGACGGCATGTGAGAGAAAAAGTTTGTACATGCCTGCATCCGTTCAAGTTGAAGTTCTTTAAGCCAAATGCATTTTAAAGTAGTTGAGATCAAATGTAGAGTCGGATAATTGACTCGTTTCCTGGGGCATCGCCATGTTAAATAAATTAGTTCGTTGCAGGGAAAAAAGTGAGAATTTCAATTAGTTATAATTGAAAATAAAGTAGTTTTTTAAATTGGTTTCAAGTTAATTTAATTACCTGCAGGAATTCTTCTGGGTAAAAAATACATATATCAGTGAATAATTGCAATAAAGTGGAAGAACTGATGATTTACTTGTCGCTTCATTTGTCATTTCTTGGCGTTGTTGATTGCGGTATTTAAATAAATTGAAAGGCATACTGCGGTAAAAATGGATATCATTCTTTAGCTATAAACAAATCGAGCCCTAACCGCCAAAAGGGCGTAAGCGCAAAATTTTGGATTTTCTGTTCCAGCTGTCATAATTTTAAAGTCCTCCGAAGTACCGTTACAAAGTTGTAGCGAAAGCAATTTTGGTTCAAGTGCTTAATTGTACTCTGTTTACATTTTTTTTTTCTCCGTGAACAATTTCTCATTGCAGAGGGGAATTGTTACATTTTTGTGTGAAAGTTTTGTGTGCATTAGTTTTTATAGACAAATAGTATTTTAACCAATAAGTTATGTATGTAGAAGCGTTTACTTAATAACAAAAAAAAAAATGAGTTAAAGGCATCAAAATGGTTTTTGGTAATGCAAAAAAAAATGTTTATTTTATATATATATATTTATAGCTTAACCGCCGCAATTGCGTGCTGCAGCCTTTTTTGTGACGGCCAAAAGGGCGTAGCGACAAAATCACCTGTTTCATTAAAGATGGGAAAATAAAACCACACCAGTATTATATACCTAACATCAAACGTAACTTTTTCATTGACCTTCACATTGGTATCTAAAGTAATTTCCGAGTTAATAAAAAATAACTTTTTGCAGCTTACGCCCTTTTGGTGGTTAGGGCTCGATATTCTTCTTAAAATTAATAGTTTTTTCTAAAATTTCTACTTTTTTACGTTTTTTATTGCATTTTTCTGTTTTATTTTATTTTTTGTTTTTTACTTACTGTTTTTGTTGTTGTAGTTTATAATTAATTTTATTTTCTTTCCTTATTGTTTTCGATATCTATGTATTTTTAGTTTATTTTTTAATTTATCTTTAGTTTTTTGTATATATTTATGTTTTGTATAAATTTATTTCCTTGTATCTATTTTATTTTATTTTTTTGTTTCATTGTTTTATTATTTTATTTTTTTGTTTCATTGTTTCATTGTTTTATTATTTTATTTTGTTGTAACTTTTTTATATCTTTTTATTTACTTTTTGTTTAATTTTTTTCTTTGCTTTTTTGTTTTAATCTTTTGTTATTACTTTATTATCTTTTGTTATTACTTTTTTATCTTTTTTTTTTGTTTTCATTTATTTTTTGTTTAAACCTTTATATATATATATTTNACGCTTACTGGAAAATAACTTTCTGCAGCTTACGCCCTTTTGGGGGTTAGGGCTCGATATTCTTCTTAAAATTAATGGTTTTTTCTAAAATTTCTACTTTTTTACGTTTTTTATTGCATTTTTCTGTTTTATTTTATTTTTTGTTTTTTACTTACTGTTTTTGTTGTTGTAATTTATAATTAATTTTATTTTCTTTCCTTATTGTTTTCGATATCTATGTATTTTTAGTTTATTTTTTAATTTATCTTTAGTTTTTTGTATTTATTTATGTTTTGTATAAATTTATTTCCTTGTATCTATTTAATTTTTTTGTTTCATTGTTTTATTATTTTATTTTGTTGTAACTTTTTATATCTTTTTTATTTGCTTTTTTTTTAATTTTTTTCTTTGCTTTTTTGTTTTAATCTTTTGTTATTACTTTATTATCTTTTGTTATTACTTTTTTATCTTTTTTTGTTTTCATTTATTTTTTGTTTAAACCTTTATATATATATTTTTTTTAACCTTTTTATATCTTTGTTTCTTTTTTATTTTATTAATTTTTTGGTTTTATTTTTATTTATTGGTCTAATTTTTAGATATTTTTTGGTCTTATTTTTAATTTAATTTGATTTAAGTTATTATATTTATTTATTCTTTATTATTTCTTTGTTTTATTTTTTATTGTTTTATATTTTCTTTGTTGTTTTATTATATTTCATTTTTGTTAACTTTTTAGTTTTCTATATTTTTTTATTAATTTTAAAACTGTCTATTTTTTACCTTGATTTTTAAATCGTTTTATTTTGTGCTTCACCTTTTCATCGGCTTTGTTAGGTACGAGTATCTAATTTTCTCATTTTATTTGTTTAATAGCTTTTTAAATTTGTCTCAATTTACTTCTATTTTTTTTCAATTATGTTGTTTTTTCGATAGCTTCTTTTATAATTTATGTTTTCATTTCACCACGTTTCACCACATTTCAATACACAACGCTGCGTTTTATTTCAATTCAATATCGTGCCATTAATTAAATGAATTCCATTGCCTGCACGCACCCCACTCACTTTCATTCAATTCAAATCATTTCGAAATTCTAATTTGTACAAAGAGGATACAAAGCAAAAGGAAATCAATATGAGTGTTTCATTGAAAGGGAAAGCGGTGCAATGCCGCAGTGGAAGGTTGTTAGTGAGTTTTAATTGTTCACNATCAAGTAAAAAAAAAATATGTTGAAAAAACTATATGCAATATTGGTATGAAGAAAATTTGTATTACCAAAAAAAAAAATACACAGGATTACCATCATCTATTTAAAAAATATATACATTTGAATACATAAATTGAATAAAATTAGTTATGTAAAAAAAATAAATAAAATATTTTAAAATGTGTATCAAAATCCATTATTTAGGCGACTATTTCGAAACGTCACTATAAGAACTATTGAACTACATATTAATATTATTATTGCTGTGGGCCATATGCACCGCGACCTCTAAAGTGACCTATTGTGTGTGGTAGAGAACCCCATATGGGAATGTAGCTTAGCACGTCCAATGGCGTGTTTTTTTTTGCGAATTTCCAATAGATTCAATGAGCACCACCCAAGTGAGCTAGTCTCTAGGACTAGCAAAAGCGAAAGAGGTTTGCTCCTGAAAGATTAATTTTACTGAGGTGATAGCGAAGGGAACAGGGTCCCGTGTAGGGCCTAGTGATGAGCCCACAAAAGGGTAGTTGCTTGTTTCGCTAGGTAGTCAGCCTCCTTATTGACATCATATATCCCTCACACCCATTACCCATTCTAAATAATAAAACTATATTATTGCCTCCAAGAGCGTATAGGACATTGAAGTAATCATATATGTAGATGTATAATTATTTTCCCGTCTTTGCCGGCAAGAAAAACATTGCGCTCTTTACTGAATTTGATTGAGAAAAGAGGGAGAAATAAAAATATGTAAAAAACAGAATGTACGCTCCATATTTTCGCTATTCTAAAAGCCATTTTAGGTAACAAATGCTGCAACATCACTGTCAGCCGCGATGATAAATGATTCCCAGCCAAGTGAGGCGGGTAAAACTCTACACACACAAAAATAAAAAATTAATAAAAAAGTTGCGAAAGTGATTTTGAGGTTATTTTTAGGCAACTGCATGTAAATTGGGGCAAACAAAAAATCGGTCACCGCACAGCATTGGTGGGCGTAAATTTATTTGTATTACAATACTTTAGGCGTGTAGTGACGACAGTTCAGGATAAACATATAAATAAATAAAAAAAAAACATTATAATATGATAAATCAACTCACCTTATAATCTCTCATTATTCTGCAAGTGTTTATAGGACCGATTGTCCTAAATAAAGCATATAGTTCGCGATCTGTCATATCTTGCGGCAGATAGTTCACAATTAGATTTGTGCCATTCGAGCCGCCACCGTGACCATCACCGCCACCGCCACCACCGCCGCCGCCGCCGCTGCCGCAATTCAGAGAATTCATGCTGGCGGCGGGCGCCATATTATTCATGGAACCCATGCCGCCACCACCGCCGCCGCCGCCACCACCACCACCTCCGCCACCGCCGCCACCGCCGCCGCCGCCTGAAAAATCGTTATAACCGCGCCTATTCATTGATGGACCTGGATACGATGAGGTGAAATCTGTGTCCTGCGGTGAAAACGCATAACGTGACTGAAATATTAATTCAAACAAACAAGGTTTCGAACATACAATAGTTGGCGCTTTTGCTTTTCATACAAGTGTTCAAGTTGAGTTGTTCAAAGTTGTTGTTTTTCTGAAGGATANCGCGGCGGGCGCCATATTATTCATGGAACCCATGCCGCCACCACCACCGCCGCCGCCACCACCACCACCACCTCCGCCACCGCCGCCGCCGCCTGAAAAATCGTTATAACCGCGCCTATTCATTGATGGACCTGGATACGATGAGGTGAAATCTGTGTCCTGCGGTGAAAACGCATAACGTGACTGAAATATTAATTCAAACAAACAAGGTTTCGAACATACAATAGTTGGCGCTTTTGCTTTTCATACAAGTGTTCAAGTTGAGTTGTTCAAAGTTGTTGTTTTTCTGAAGGATATCAACAAGACTTAGTAGTAGCAGTGGATATTCGGATATATTATTTTGTTGCATTGCTTGCTTGGATTTTTATTTAACTGAGCATGTTCAAAATTTTTTAAAATATTGCAAATTTTTTTCTTTGCATTTTTTGGTGATAAATTTAACGCTTGCAAAACACATTTGCAGAAAAACTTTTGTGAAAGGAAAAAATTAATTACAAATATATGATCAAGGAAACGAATAGTAAGTAATATGTTGGATGCGAAAAATATATGTAATCCATGTTTTTTTTTTCTTCTGAAAATTGTATGCAGCAAAACACATTTAATTTGTAATCAATTCATTTCAACTTTGGCCATTTGCAGAAAACACAAAACACTCTTCAATAAAACTACATAAACTAATGCACGACAACAATACAATTTAATGTTGAAGAAAAATTCAATGAAATTCAAATTCAGTCACAGAAAACATTTTAGACATACATATGTACAAAATGAGCGCTAGTGCTAGAATATTAGATAAGTGAGATCTTACAGTGCGAATGAGCGTAAAGTTTTATTTAAATGCAGTTTTTACTTAAAAAAAAAATATATACTATTGGTGTAAATATTTAAAATTTGCTACAAAAAAATTTTCACAAAGTGCGAGTTAACAAAGAATATTTAAGAGTTGTAATTATTTTATTTCGGTTTTTTAATTTTTTTTTT
>NW_016158628.1:103736-118445 GCF_001687245.7 Rhagoletis zephyria
GTAGTATTAGTGATGGTAGTCTTTCAGAGTGTATAGAAAGTTCTGCTATAAATACATAATACATATAATAGTTTCTAGCAGTTACAGCCACGTGGGAAAAGTAGTGAAATTGTGAAGAGTTTTAAGACATATGTGTGTAGGTGTAAAGCGATTAAAACTGGAGCAGCAACATAAAATTTAAAGAAGCAATGAAATTTAAAAATTAAAAACCTGAAAAAATGCTGACATAAATTTTGTATAACATACTACTACGCCTAACGACAAGCTATGTGCAGAATTTAACGCAAAATCAGAATTTCTCTAAGCTCATGTGCATAAAATTATGCATTGAGGCAAAATGGTTCCTGAAGCTTCTATTACGCACAGCAGCAAACATTTTGCGTAATTCTACCTATTTAAAAAAAAATATTACGCCTAAAAATATGCCTTAAAACTTTTCAAAATTTCTTAGCCCAAAAATATAACCCAAAGAAGTTTCCTTTCAGTCGTTGCGTTCGCTTAAAAAAAAAAAAAATAAACAAAAATAAACAAAAAATCTGCTCAGCAATTTCTGAAATTCGGGCTATTTAAATGCTAAAAATTTGCAACTAAGTAGCAAAAATGGGTAATTTACAAGTATTTGAGCAGCCTTTCCTAAGTTCTTGTTGCAAAAATATTTAACGGCAAAGAATTCTGCGCACAAATACATCAAAAGCGGATTCAACAAAAACGCTGTTTGCCAGCTTTTACCCCTTAAAATGTGCCACGCAAAGCTGTTTTACATTAGAACCGGTGCATAGAGCAGATTGGTTTTTAGTTATTTCGAGTTTTGTCTCCGAGTCCATACGGCTAAAACTATGCCCAGCAGCTGGTACTTCGAAACTTGTTTCACTCAAGATCCTGCGCCAAAAAATATGCAACGAGCAAATTTAGCACTTGCCACCGCCTCAACGCCTTAGAATATGCCACACTCTACGTTTACTCGACATTTGTATCACTAATATTAATATCCTTTTATTCACCCGCAAGAAGTTGTAGATAACTTATTGAAGCAATAAATCAATAATATCCATTTGCATATTCAAAATTTTCCAACGTTAACTATATTTCTTTGATAACTCTTTTCTAGCCCCATTGCACTTTAACCACAACCCGAACAGCAAAACAAACCAAGAAAAGCCCAACGGTCAACAAAGCTTGACAACGACGACGAGAAATATTTTCTGAGGTAAGACCTTTATTCTACCGCCCTTGAGTACACATCAAACACATTTCAACAATAGAGGCACAGGTAGTGGTAGGCGCATATTTCACACATTTATCAAATGTTTGCTGACAATTTCATACATTAAAAATTAATNCTCTTGTTGCAAAAATATTTAACGGCAAAGAATTCTGCGCACAAATACATCAAAAGCGGATTTTTCAACAAAAACGCTGTTTGCCAGCTTTTACCCCATAAAATGTGCCACGCAAAGCTGTTTTACATTAGAACCGGTACATAGAGCAGATCGGTTTTTAGTTATTTCGAGTTTTGTCTCCGAGTCCATACGGCTAAAACTATGCCCAGCAGCTGGTATTTCGAAACTTGTTTCACTCAAGATCCTGCGCCAAAAAATATGCAACGAGCAAATTTAGCACTTTCCACCGCCTCAACGCCTTAGAATATGCCACACTCTACGTTTACTCGACATTTGTATCACTAATATTAATATCCTTTTATTCACCCGCAAGAAGTTGTAGATAACTTATTGAAGCAATAAATCAATAATATCCATTTGCATATTCAAAATTTTCCAACGTTAACTATATTTCTTTGATAACTCTTTTCTAGCCCCATTGCACTTTAACCACAACCCGAACAGCAAAACAAACCAAGAAAAGCCCAACGGTCAACAAAGCTTGACAACGACGACGAGAATTATTTTCTGAGGTAAGACCGCCCTTGAGTACACATCAAACACATTTCAACAATAGAGGCACAGGTAGTGGTAGGCGCATATTTCACACATTTATCAAATGTTTGCTGACAATTTCATACATTAAAAATTAATACCAAAGACAGAAGATAGCCAACGAAGTGCAAACACAGGGCCAGCTTGTGTACATAGGCTTGATGTGGAAGAAAGAAAAGGCGAGCGGGCAAGTGAAAGTATGTGGAGCGGGAGGCAAAAGCGTCATAGAAATTGTATAGAAGAAGCTTTTGTAGTGAACTATGCGCTGTGATAGTTATGTACTCGTATGAACACGTGAAAAGACAAGAAAGTTGAAAAGGAAGCCAAGTAAAGCAAAAGATAACAAGGAACATAGTTTGAGAAAGTGTGTGTGTGTGTGTGTATAAAGATCATGTGTGTCTTATATGAAACCGAGAGAACGAGAAGTGAAAACCAAGCAGAGAAGCACGGGCAAGCAACTACATATGTATTTATGTGTGGGCAATAGATTCGACTTTTGCTAAAAGTTTGGAATTTAAGCAAAGCAAAAAAAAATTAGCGCACGAGAACATGAAAATGTCCTCAGCAGGCCGGCCCGCTCGATAGTAAACACAGCCATATGTACACATGACTGCCAAATCGCCTTGCAGCAAGCGCGTAAGCTCCTTCAGAGAATCAGCCAACCAACAAACGACAAACCATTTGACCAGAATGCTTGCCACACCAGCGCTCAGTAGATTATAAATATGTTGTAAGTGTACTGATAGCAGCAACAACGCGAGCGCAACTTGCATTGTAGCACATGGCAGTCCCGGTTTCCTGCTGCTGCTACTATTGAAAAGTATACATACATACATTGCTGTTCGCTTCTGCTCGCTCGACGCTTGTCGTAGGTGTGCTCTTCTTGTACGAAAAGGACACACAAAAAAGGTCCATGACATAATTTTTAAGGTATTTGGCTATAAGTTGACATTGAAAGTTTTTAGAACTTTGCGAGTTTATTTTCAAAACACACGCACACACGTATGTATGTACACTGGCAGGCAGTGTCGAGAAAGTGACTAAAACAAATATCCACAACGTAAATACACGCACGCACGCACTGGGAGATAAAAAAAGCAAAAGCTGAGGAGGAAAATGCATATAATGAGCTGACAGACAGCAGCCAAAGAGGGAGGGGGCGGCGAATGTGGAATGGAAAGAGAAGGTAGCAGCAAGTGACCCACACAGCAGACGTATGCCTCGAAATGTTTAAGAGTGAAAGTGAATATAAGAATTAAATGGCAACTGAAGAATGTACAGATTGGATGCTGTTCTCCCTACATTGTTGCATGTGTAAATGAGTGAGTGTGTGTGTGTGTGTAATGCGTATTCAAGTGCAGCACAGCATGGCATGGCGTACACAAACTGCGTTGTTTGGAAAAGTTTTCAATGAGTTGATATTGCACTTTGTGGCAACGCTCACGCATAATGAAATACATAAGCAGGTAGTGTGCTTATAAGGGGCAACTAAGTATGTATGTATGTAGATGTGTTAATTTACTATCAATATATGAATGTATGCATGCCATTGGAGTGTTAGCGAAAGTTGTTTAATGTTGAAAGAAAGAAGCCCGCCCTACTACTTCAACACAACACTGATAGTAGCTGCTTCAGCTGAAAGAAAATTGAAAAGAGGCGTGTAAAGAGGACATCAACTTGGAGCTCTGGGTATGGTTTGAGGGCACTGACAGTGAAGGGAGGCGTTCAAATTTGCTCTTAGGGCCGTAATCGCGTTAATAAAATTTGCTATGTGCGGACAATATTACGTCGAAAATCAAAGCTGAGAAAAGAATGAGCTGGCATCTACAGCCTGCGACAAAACGATTTTGAACAGTTTTGACTATTTATCTTTTGTTTGTTTGATGTTCACTATTTTTATATACAAGTATAGCCTTTTATCTAACAAATACCATATGAATCCAGATTTCGGGCCTTGTGCAAAAATTATAAAAATTCCACAAACTTTTCTTTCCAATTCCATTTTTTTTTACTACTAGATTTAATTTTAATTTCAAGAATTTTTATAATTTTTTCGTTGACGGTATTACGCATTTCCTTCCATACAAAGTACTTTTTATATGGAAAAAAGTGCAAAACACTATCAAAAACACCGTGCGACAGTAAATTTTACACACAAAAAGTTTTATATATTCGCGAAACCATGTGCTAATTATAGTAAAACCGCGTTTTTGATTTTTCTCCCTCACATCAGGACTTTGTTTGAAGGGATTTGAAATTTGAAAAATATAATTACTTCAAAAAATTATTAAAAAAATTCAGTGCAATGCAGAAAAACAGTATGACTATCAAGTTAAAGGGAATTAAGGCCGAATTAGTTTTTTGGTGCATAAGGACGATTAGGTATTCATAATGTCCTTTTCACATTTTATCATTGAATATCCTTGAAATTTTACAATAATTCTTTTCGAAAAAATTATATATTAAGGACTAATATGCACTCGACCACATCCTCGAATTTGGTCCTTCTAACTTTATTCGCTTAAAAAAATAAAACTAATTAAAAGGATATTTTCAATACCTATTCGTGCTTGTGAACCAAAAAATTGTAATTTTTTTAATTCTAGAATTTTCTCTTTCATTTGGTGCCCATACTGTTTTTCTACATATGAACGATTTTTTTTAAATAATTTTTGGAATTAATAATATCTTTGAAACTGCAAAGTCTTTTTAAAAAAATCCTGACGTCAGAGAGACAAACTAAAAACGCAGTTTTACTATATTTGGTCCACAGTATCGTGAGTATATTGATTGCTTCATGTGTTTCGATATTTTTTTTGTTTTGTTTTTGTCGCACGGTGTAATCAACGCAATTTTTTAGCAACTTCAAACTGTCACTTTTTTAAACTAGATTTTAATAAGCTAAAAAACTGCATACCAAATATTAATTTAGAAATTCGAATTAAAATATTTGGATTTGAGAAGGTACGTCTTTCCTTTATGCCCTAAGATAAAATGTCTTCCGCCTACTACCGAAAATATAAACTTCCACTTTTCCTTCCTATTTGAAGCTATCCTCATTACCACCTACTTAGCCTGACATAGCACAAAAAATTTCTACGTATGTACCTAGAAAACACTTTCGAAGCTCCGTTCATCCAAGCCTGCCAGCCAAAATCTTTCCACTTTCAATCTTCTAATATACAAAAAAAAAATAAATAATATTTTATCTACCAAATCTTCTACAAGCAATTAGTCTAATGTGCATTTTGCATGTCTGATAAATATTTTCTTGATGTAAGATGGCAGTCACAAATCTAGACACACACTAAGATTACCTAATATACAAACGTAAAACAAAAGTGTGGCACAACCTGCTTTGCTAAACATTAAATACCTTTAAAGCGTCAAATTCTAACGCACTCAAGACTGTGGGAGTAATGAAAAAAATAAAAATAAATAAATAAAAATAATGAAAATTGGCGCCGGCTAGCAAAAGTCTAAGTTTGACACGAAATCCTAATCAACTTAATTCTCAGTCGTTAGGCATGTTTTGCTGAGGCGACTGCTAATAGGAAACTACCATCTCTAACCTCCACCACGAGGTCGTTCAACTCGCTTCAAAGTCAAAATCGTGCGGAACAGCTCCACGCAATTAGGCTTTACCGCAACAAAAAATAAATGAAATAAAAATGGAACTAAATGAACCCGATTTACTCGATAGTAGGGGGTGGTTAAAGAGGGGGCGAAGAAATAACAAATGAAAGAAGAAATGGTAAATGAGTGGCAAAATGTGATGATTTTTTCGTAGTGAGTTAAAAAACGCATTTAAAGTTTACTTAATCGGAAAGTAGTTGATAATCGAAAAAATACAAATTAGAAAAAGGACAATTTAAAATAATCGTTAGTGTGAAATATGATTACCCACAAAATAATATGATCAACACCATACAAATTATCGATAGCATATTTTATAAAACAAAGAGAAAAAAGGAACAAATATTCCTCAATGAAATCATAATCGACCACAAATCAAGAGAAAAATACGAAAAAACAGCAGGGAAAAATCATATTTGAACCCTTAAAATTGGATCTCTATTCTTTCGATAAATTTTTTTATTTTATTTTGATTCTATTTTTTTCGATCATATGCCGTTATTTTCAGATTTAATTTCTTAGAAGACTATAAACGGTTTAAACGATTTAAAATTATCTAAAATAAAATGTTATCGATATATGTAAATAATATTTTAAGAGTAGAAAGTAAGCAGACTATGATATAGAAACTAGCCGTCAACAGAAATAATCGAACAAAATAATCGATGTCCAAATAAAGTAATCGACAACAGATAAAATAATCGATAACGGAAATAAATCGAGGACAAAAGAAAATATCATATCGATAACAAAAGAATATCTACAGCAAACGAAAATAATGGATAACAAACGTAATGAAATAATAATATAATAAAAGAAAATAATCGAAAAAAATCCAAATTAGAGAAAATAGTGAACTATATTCAAGAATTTTATTGATTATTATTTAATTCGCACATGGTAGAAGTTAAAGATGCTATTTCGGCCTCAAGCTTAATACAATTGTTCAATATAATAATTATAAGGCCACAAATAACAAAAAAAAAAACACAAAGAAAATAGTCAACAATAAAATAAAATAATCGATAATAAAAGAAAATAATCGATAAGAAAAGAATATAATCGATAATAAAAGAAAATAATCGATAATAAAGGAAATAATCGATAACAAAAGAAAATAATCGATAATAAAAGAAAATAATCGATGATAAAAGAAAATAATCGATAATAAAAGAAAATAATCGATGATAGAAAATAGTCGATATTTAATTTTCACACGCTAGTTGATGCCAGTTTCGAAATAACAAAAATACAAAGAAGTGAACTATATATATAATTATTCAATTGTGTAACTCCATTGTAAAAGAGCATGTATCCAGCACCCAAGAAAAGTCTCAAGAAATACAGACTTTCATTCTTTAAATAATAACTTAAAAAAAACTTATTACAAAGTGTAAGAAGTTTCTTGAAATCTGCGTACTTTTCTTTGAAGTCTGGTTTTGTAATATAAATTGTATTGGAGAGGAAACAAGTGTAATTTTATTTCATTCGCTTTGAAATGAGTAATATCCTTTGATCATGGATGCCGTGATTTTGGCCCTAATTTAACAAAATTTGATAGAAGAAAATTTCTTTTTTATTTCTTGTGCTTTTTTATATGAAAATTTTGTTTTTCGTGAAAGCTGGATACTAAGCTTAAATGTGAATCAACTTTTTCATGTGTATGAAAGTAGGCAAGTGTGCCTACTTTTACAGTTTTCCTCTTGTTTTAATTGTTTCACTTTGTCTTTTTGTTTATTTTTGTTTGTTGTTGACGTTGTTGTTGTTGTTGGTGGTGATTGCATGATTGTTCAGAATCACTGTTGCAATTTGTTTGTGGTTGTTATTGTTCTTGTTGCTAATGTGATTATTGTTTGCTAATTGTATTGTTGTTGTTGTGGGTATTTATTGTTGCATGAGTATGCCAACGCCTGGCTTGTTTTTGTTTTTGTTTCTTGTTGTTTAGTAATTATTCTGTTTTTCCTTTCATTTTGTCAAATGTATTTTTTTGTTGTATGCGTGTTTTATTGTTTCTTGCAAATTGGGGTTTTCTTTATTTAAACTTGTAGAAGACTTTATATGAAAAAGCGTGTGCCCCGAAATATTTTAAGTCTCTTTTACTTATTTAATACTTTTATGTTTATTAGTTATTTTAAGTAAGCTAACGTAGAGATAAAAGTTAGTTATTTCACAACTAAAAAAAAAATCAACAGTTTCAGGTAGAGACTATTAAATTATACTTAAGTACTATCGCTAGAAACTAAAATACAAAAACATAAAAAATACTACAAAAAATTCGGCTACAAATTTAATTTGAAAAGTATACGTACCATTCCAGATGGCAGTGAGTGGGACATGCCCCACATACGCCCACCGCTGTAAAGAGAGAATAAGATAAAGTTAGTAATTTCATTGAATGTATAGACGTTTGAGTTTAAAATCGTCAAATGAATAAAAACAGCACAAAAAATTAATAAAAATAAATCCAAAACATCCTATGACATAAATCCAATAATTCAAAAAAATCAATCACTTTTCAAATTGTTGTTATATTGTTCTGCTCTTTTGGACAATAAGTCAATGACTTTTATATACACACCACCCTCTAATACATATTTCTTAATATATTTAAAAGCTCGAGCTAAAATAAAAGGCAAGGACATAAATTCGATACATAGCTATCATCGCTTTAAGCCAACTTGTTTTCATTTTCCGCACTTTCTCTCTGATACAACTCAAATCCACGCCAATCACAACTCATCGCTTTCACTTCCCTCGGTTCCGTTTTTCCCAACACCCACGAAAAGTTTTTTGGTAAACTAAATTAAGTTCTAAATACATGAAATGTGTCTGTAATAAAACAACAACCACCACAGCACACACAGAAGGCCCTAGAATGCTTTGTTTGTCGTAAACATGCCGGGAAAATGTACAAAAAAAAAACTGAAGAGGAAAAACAAATGACAGCCCACAACTTTAATATTTAATGTATTACATTTGGTGGGAAAGCAGAGAGCCGGAGAGTACACATGTGGCGCAGTACCGCTGAGTCGGGTGAAAATAGTAGAAAATTGCAAATGTAACACATTTCATGTTTATTTAGATAGTTTTTGTGACCAACGGACAGACACACACTTAAAATAATCCACATACACATATGTATGAATGTACATATAAATAAATACTATATACACTGACTCAAAAAAGTGACCACTTTTAAATATATTTACAATGTTTTTCAAGTCAAATTTTTTTTTGTTATTTTTCTATAAAAATATTGTCCAAGCTTTAACCAAAACTATATAAATCCGTAAAAAAACCTAATAATTAAAAATCAACGCGATTTTTTAGCCGGTTGAATCTTGCATTTTATTTTACTAAAATCGTGTGGACTCTAAAACCGCATACGCAAATATATTCTCAAGACTCAGAATAAAAAGTTTGAAATTTTATTGAATTTTCCTAAATTTTGCATGAAGTTTGAAACATTAAGTTTGTTCACGCTTGCCTTGTTATCAGGTTATGTGGTTATGTTTTTTATTCAGTTTACAACAATAAAATAAAGTACACAATAATAATTTTTAACCAGATAACCTGATAACCAGGCAAGTGTGAACAACCTCATAGCTTTATTGGTTTTGGTTAAAGCTTGGACAATATTTTTGTAGAAAAATATAAAAAAAATTAACTTGAAAAACATTATGAATATTAAAAAAAAATCAACCTGTGGTCACTTGTTAGGGTCACTGTAGGTATATGGGTATACATATGTATAAGTTTTTGAGGTTAGCAAACTCTGAAGTACGAAACATGTATTTCACCATAAAAAAAATACATACATACTATGCGAACTTAGAAATATATGCAAGAAGTATGCTATTTACCGAAATTTACATACACACAAATAAACATATTTACATATTTACATGCATACTTGCATAAAAATAAACTAAATAAAATCATTAAAAAAATTAGGGTGCTACATTAGGGTGGTCCAAACACTTGTGGGGGAGAGGGGCAGTAAAGTCCGACTATTTTTTTTACTATAAAAACTAGTTGATATTAAAACATGGTTAAATGAACAATTGAGTACTATTATTGGAAGTCTCCTGAAGAGAAACTGAGTTTTCCGATCGAAAAATATCGATTTTTAAGAATTCTATACCATTTCTACGTTTTTTTTTCATATAAAATACATGGAAAACGTCGAGCGCTTTGAGCGACCTCCAAATCCTTTTCAAAATAAAAATAAATCCTGGGGGTTGAGCATTAAAATTCCGATTTGACCACGTGTTGATTTTTTTAAATATTCGTAATGTTTTTTGAGCTAATATGGCTTTATGGAAATGCATCACATAACTATACAGAAATTCAGGCTTTTCCAATAATTCGTTCACCCTAAATTTTAAATTTTACCTCGTTGAAGAATGTACAGAGCTTTTAAATTTGTATTCTCTTTAAAAATAGTCTTTGAACTGATCTTTAACTGCTATGACCCACAGTGCAACATTGCGTGTTGCAATGACGACCCACAACCCAGTTAGGTAAGGCATACCATCCACAACACCCCCGATGAGCTGACTAAAGCCACCTACTACAAATTTAAGCTGGCGCTGTTGGCTATATTTTTTCTCTGCACATTTTTCAGTTACTTAAGTGCCTATGGCGGGTGTGTGTATGAAGAATAATATTTACACTAAGTCTGTCTGTGGTTGATGGTTGCCACATAAAAGGGCGGCAGGCGTACCAAACAAGTGCCGGTCGACCAACTGAGCCATGGAGCGAGTGACCAACAAACAACGCCCATACCAATTTTTAACGTTTCAAACGAAATTTCACCTAGAATTTTGCATATTTCTAGCAAATATTTACCAACTTGTATGTACATACATGAAATTACTGCAAACGCGCATGTAAATAAAGTATGCAAGAGGTTAGTGCGCATTCAATTCAAAGAGGAAAAAATACAATGAAAGAAAAGTGTGGGCGACAAGCGCTATTTTCAGAATAAAATCCATTTTAAAATTTCTTTAGAAAATTGTAAGCTAAATTAAGCTGTACTGGATAATTGCGCCACCGTCCATATTTAAACTGGAAATGCATTACTTGAGCAGCAAATCGAAAGTGTTCTCGGTGCAGTCAGTCTGTTGTGGATGATTCAGTGTTCGCTCCGCACAGAATTATATACGCGTTCGGGTTGCCCATTCATCGCCATTGGACTAATCCAATTCACAAGCGAAAATCCACTAAACACTAGCTCGCACGCCGGCCGCACGGCGACAGTGCCCAACTTAAGCTTATTAATCGTTAATCTCTCTCGACTACCGTTTGAGGTCATTTACAATAAAATGACAGCGAGGTCAGCAACCAATAAACACAGGCGTGTGTGCACCGTACATATCACACCCTGACTGAACTTTCGCCACTGTAAAGGCCCGTCGTCGATGATGGTTGTGGCAGATCTGTTTTCGCAGACAATATGGAGACAGTGGCGCCAGCCAACGTTTACAATCGAAAATTTGCTACCAAGGACATGTTTACCCCATACCCTCCATCCCCCCTCACATATTTACATATCGTATACATATATGCATGCATGCTTGGCAACGTTGAGCAGCGCGCGATTTTTAATTTTTTTTCGCCGCACTTTCATAAGCGTGAACGTCATATTTTTTGGCCAACAGAGGTTTTCCTGTAGAGTAAGCGTTTGCTGTTGTGGTGAAAAAAAATTAAATGAAAATGAGCGAAGTGTGGAAGCGTATGCGTCTATCCATGAGTAATTCATTACACAGGTCAACAACGTTTTGTTCTAGGAAAGTGTAGGATCATTTTCGAAGTAATTTTTTGCGTAGAATCCGAATCCGGGGTTTAAATTGCTCTATCACGTCAGGACTTTGAGATATCCTAACCTAAAAGTGCAAAAAACTCTGTTTTTGCCCATTTTTGAGGTTATGTAGCTACGCAGATTTTGCTCTTCATAAAAAAGTAAACGTGGTTTTTTAAAGTATAAGTCTTCCTCTTTTAAATGCCGTTGAGTTTGCTTAAATATCTTTATTCTTCACTGAGATATCGCATTTTGAAGTTTCCATGTTTGTGAATTTTTCGATATTCGAAAATCCATTGAGATAACATGAGACGTGATACGGTCGATTACATTCACAAACATGGAGACTTCAAAATGCGATATCTCAGTGAAAAATTAAGATATTTGAGCAAACTCAACGGCATTTAAAAGAGGAAGACTTATACTTTAAAATACCATGTCTACTTTTTTATGAAGAGCAAAATCTTCGTAGCTACATAACCTCAAAAATGGGCAAAAACAGCGTTTTTTGCACTTTTAGGTTAGGATATCTCAAAGTCCTGACGTGATAGAGCAATTTAAACCCCGGATTCGGATTCTACGCAAAAAATTACTTCGGAAAAGACACTACACTTTTATAGAACATTCCGAACCCATTTTTTTGCAGACCTGTGTTATCAATCACATGACTTTGATTTTTTTTTTTGCTTCGAAAGCGCGCACGTGAGCGTCCCTTGCTGGCATGTAGCTGACCTCATATAATTTATAAACGAGTATGCATAATATATTAAACAGGCAAAAACACAGAGTAAACAATTTTGTATTTATTTATTTTTATTTTTTTTGAGCGAAACCCCTTTATTTTTTATCTCCTTTTTGTACATTAAGATCCCCAACTCATTACAAAATTGAAAAGTTCAAAAAACAAATGGGGAAGAGTTACAAAAAAATTCCTGGAAAAATTCAAAACAATAAAAATTCGGAAGTCTCGAAAAAAATAAGAATAGAAAAGTTAAAAAAAAAGTTGGAAAGTAGAAAAGTTCCAAAAAATCCGAAAAATTAAACAAAATCTGGAAGATTCAAAAAAATTCGAAGACTCAAAAAATCCGAGTAATTTCAAAAAATTCGATACATTTAAATATAACCGAAAAATTCAAAGAAATCCGAAAAATTTAAAGAAATCCGAGAGATCAAAGAAATCCGAAAAATTCAAAGAAATCCGAAAAATTCAAAGAAATTCGAAAAATTCAAAGAAGTTCGAAAAATTCAAAGAAATCCGAAAAATTCAAGGAAATCCGAAAAATTCAAAGAAATCCGAAAAATTCAAAGAAATCACAAAAATTCAAAGCAATCCGAAAAATTCAAAGAAATCCGAAAAATTTAAAGAAATCCGAAAAATTCAAAGAAATCACAAAAATTCAAAGCAATCCGAAAAATTCAAAGAAATCAGAAACATTTAAAGAAATCCGAAAAATTCAAAGAAATCCGAAAAATTCAAAGAAATCCGAAAAATTCAAAGAAATCTGAAAAATTCAAAGAAATCCGAAGGATTCAAAGAAATCTGAAAAATTCAAAGAAAACTAAAAAATTCCAAATCCGAAACATTAAAAAAATACGAAAAGTTAAATAAATACGAAACTTAAAAAAAAAACGAACCATTCAAAAAAAAAATTCTAATAATTCAAAAAAAATCCGAAGTGAAAAGTTTAAAAAAATTTGCAGATTCAAAAAGTTTCTCCAAATTCCGAAACGTCGAAATAGCAAAAAAAATATCATGTGCCTTTTATTTTTTGTAAAAAATAAAAAGCAAAAGTAATTTTTGTTAAAACTAATGAAAGTTAAAAGTTTTAACGTCATGCGAAATTTATATTCTACAATCAAAGGGAAGTGAATTTTATTCTGCAAAAGGTTTGAAATTTGGGTGAATACTTGTGGAATTTTTGTAGTTTTCTAGAAAGTTCTAAACTTGGGTTTATAAGGGGTTTGTTAGAGAATGAACTGTATTTTAATTGAAAATTCCTAAAAATAAACAAACAAGGGTGGCAAATGATCATTTTGAAATTACCGATACTGTATATATTGTTGTAGAAGCCTATTACACAGCGCGAAAATCATGTGCGGCCAGGATTTTAATTTCGTTTTTTTTATATTATTCAGCTGACATATTGGCAAAAAATAATGCTCACTGCCAAAAGTGAAGCATCACCACACTCTGCACGGCGGCGGCAGTAGTGCTGGCCGCTGGTCATTGCCGTCAGTTAGTCAGTCAAAGTTGATGTGTTATGCGCGCGTGTGGAAAAAGCGTCATAAAATCATCACAAAACTTTTAGTGCCAAGTACTCATAAAGTACTCATACACATATGTATGTATGTATGTATACATAGTATGTCCGTATGTAGATACTAAGCAAACATGCGAGCTAAACGGTAGCTGTTCTATGTATCATCGCGAGTGAGTGCTTGATTGGAATACGTCCGTGTTTTTTTTTTTTCTTTTTCGTTTTTGCCATTTTTTTTTTGCTATGCTTCCCTACTTTCTTCATGGTTGCCTTTGTGTAAACCCTGACCGCAATAAGTTTCCCTCTAATCCAGTGCAACGATAACTTTTACAAAAATTACCTCACATAACTTTATTCTTCCTCGTACTTTAACTTGATTTCTATACTAGTGAAATAACTTCATATACACATAGTACATAGCGCGTCTTCAAAATATAGTGACAAGTTTAGTTAGTACTGAGCTGATGGTAAGAGTTGGCGGGGCGTATGCGTAATATTTTCCTTTCACTGCTTCAATTCTTAAACGCTTTACATGACCTAAACAGGAGCAAATGGACAGTTCACATTTTTTAATGGCATCAAGTACGATTTAAAACCTACACGTGTAAAATACAAATACCCTTCGCAGGACTAAGGATCGATTTTGCCTATGTGAGGAATCAACTATGAAGCCAATCTCACTGATCTGATACCGACTCTTAGCGAATTCTTTTATTTTACTGATCCTTAAACAGCTCGGTATGTCTATAAAAGTANCTTTTCCGTTTTTGCCATTTTTTTTTGCTATGCTTCCCTACTTTTCTTCATGGTTGCCTTTGTGTAAACCCTGGCCGCAATAAGTTTCCCTCTAATCCAGTGCAACGATAACTTTTACAAAAATTACCTCACATAACTTTATTCTTTCTCGTACTTTAACTTGATTTCTATACTAGTGAAATAACTTCATATACACATAGTAACGGGTGATTTTTTTGAGGTTAGGATTTTCATGCATTAGTATTTGACAGATCACGTGGGATTTCAGACATGGTGTCAAAGAGAAAGATGCTCAGTATGCTTTGACATTTCATCATGAATA
>NW_016158628.1:118470-119486 GCF_001687245.7 Rhagoletis zephyria
ATCAAGTACGATTTAAAACCTACACGTGTAAAATACAAATACCCTTCGCAGAACTAAGGATCGATTTTGCCTATGTGAGGAATCAACTATGAAGCCAATCTCACTGATCTGATACCGACTCTTAGCGAATTCTTTTATTTTACTGATCCTTAAACAGCTCGGTATGTCTATAAAAGTATATTTTTCGACAAAAATTTAGCTCAACCATTTTTTCAATGTTCCAATGTTTCGCAAACTTGACGAGGGTTAAACCCTTATACAATTCTCACATCCTTGCATTCTACTCTTTTATACCCCAGAAATGTGTTTTTATCATTTTAATTTTACTCAATGCTTGTATCATTGCACTAAAAAATATTCCAATCATTGGCGACGAATGGAAATATTTTGAACTTATGCACCCGCTACAAGTAGACAACCAGACCAGTAAGTATGTATCGCCATTTATGTATTTGTTTATTAACAAAATAGTCAAATGGCATTGAAATGATGCTGTTGGGCCCACTAGCCTAACGTTTGTTTCCCAGCCTGTTAGATATGCCCCACTAACTGTCTGGCAGTCAGCAGTGCCACACTGCTGTTTAACGCCATTTGGCGCAGTGGCTGCTGCGTCTATAAAATACCCACGCAGCACGTGCTTCGGCTTTTCGCATCTCCATACTCGGTCGTGAAAGCAATTCAGAGCAGTAGGCTCAATACGAGTATACGAACACGCACACAAACACATTCATATACGCCGCCACTTTACGCGCATTTGAATGACTGAGATGAGAAAGCANGATTTTAATTTTACTCAATGCTTGTATCATTGCACTAAAAAATATTCCAATCATTGGCGACGAATGGAAATATTTTGACCTTATGCACCCGCTACAAGTAGGCAACCAGACCAGTAAGTATGTATCGCCATTTATGTATTTGTTTATTAACAAAATAGTCAAATGGCATTGAAATGATGCTGTTAGGAGGCCCACTAGCCTAACGTTTGTTTCCCAGCCTGTTAGATATGCCCCACT
>NW_016158629.1:0-38270 GCF_001687245.7 Rhagoletis zephyria
TTCTTTATCTTCTTCAATATATGCAGCTTTTTGTTGGAGGAGATACGATGATTTGGACACTCCACAACGACGACCTGACCGCCAGCGCCAGTGCTGGTTGGCATGTAGGTGGTAGCTTGATTTTCCGATAAGCCCATGGCTTTATGATTTTTTCACTTTATTGTTGTTGCAAATAATAAATTAACTTTGGTTCAGTGGTGACTTGCGGCGAGCGAGCAAGTTGCAAAAAATAAGTTTAGATTAAATTATAATCTATATTTTTTAAATAAAAAAAACTGAGTGCCGTTACGACGTTTTGGTATGACAGATGCACATATGTAAGTACTAACAACAACAACAACGAGAGCAACAAGAAATTTTGATAATTTCCAATTTTTTTTTTGTTTTTGTCAGAACATTTTGTTTAATTAAAAGTGTTAATGGTTTTTTTTTTTTAAATAAGTACTTAATATTTTTCAACACATTTTTAACGCTATTTGCGGGTAATTTCAATTTATGTATATTTAAATTTTTAGCACTTCTTAGCCAAAGTTTCTTGCACAAAGTTTTAGCTTCCTTCCTTTGAATTCCCGTTCGGCTTTTTTTTTTGTATTATTTATTAAGTTCTGCTACATACTTGATAATTTTATATTAGATAGTGAACTTTTAATGATAGTTTACGGCTTCCTGTTGCGTTTTTCTTTTCTTTCGTTCAACTGCGAGCGGAAGCAATGAAATTAAACTCAGCCAACACTCGACACAAAAATTGCTTAGCGGCAGCATGGGCTGCAGGAGAAATGCTTCTAAATGACGCTAGCAGCAGCAGCAGCAACATTGACCGCGAACGAGCGTGATAACGACTACCGTATATACTACAGAAAGCTTTTTGCGAATCGCGCGAAATGCGATCTTAAACGTTTGACGTGAGAATTTTAACTGAATAACCCGGTCGTCAGCAGTCAGCAGCGGTGGTGGCACACACAGTTCCTGCGCCGAAGAAAGGCGAGGTCAACAAAGTTGAGTATAATGGAGCAGCTGAAAACTATGGTCGCACTCATACAGTCTTCTATGTATTGACTCACTCAAACACACATTGCACTCATCTGCTCGATGCAGCAACTCCACTCAAAATGTAGGCAGGCAGCCGGCTGCAAATACTATCTACATATGAGAAGGAGTATGTAAACAAATGTGTAACCTCCGAGGTGCCGAGTTGAATTTTAAATAAATGAGCGATAAGGTACCACTGTAGTATGGGGCAAAATACACAAAAATGTATGTATGTATGTATGTATATGCATGCATCCGCAGTGAGGCATGCGTTTTTGTGTTGGTAAACACACAGGCACAGCCAACTTTTCGACATACTGACAAACCGACAGACAAAACAGACCAAGTGACTAACTGCTGCTAGCTTCTTGACTGGCTGGCTAGCTAGCTAACTCACTGGCGTGGTTGCCACTTACTGCTTTTTTTATAACAAAACCTAAAAAAAAAATTACCAAAATCAAGTGGCTACAAAATATCGTAGATTTTTGGCAATTTTTATTTTTTTTGCTGACGCGCATTTTCTTCTATGTATACAAAGTAGGTATGCTCGAAAATTTTTTGTATAGAAGAAAATGCCTGGCACTGTCGAGAAAAAAATCAATTCTTAGATTGCCTTTTTCCTTTGGGAGCTCTGCTGTGTATCCTTTTTACGGACCACAAAAAGGCTGTGAACCATATATGTACATAGGCTCCGTTGGGACCTACGAGTCACCCTGTTATGCGTACTTAACTGGTTCGATGTAGTTTTGCAGTCGTCCAGGAGCCTAAATGTATGCAGTTTTGAAAGACTCCGGGACTTTTTATGCTGTCTGACTTCGGGCCCAGCATTGCCATCTTCGAGCACGCATCCATCAGTATACCAGAATCTGCGAGTGCTCTCTGCAGGAAATACTAGCTTGTAGGGCTTGATGAAAGATAATTTCGGTAGCATTTTGTCTTGGAGTTTGATGACAGCCTACCCAAAAAGTGATTTTAAAGCCATCAAGCACCCTTGAAGGTCTGGATTTCTCATGCTCACTAAGTTGTCGAGACACTGGGCGCTTCAGCAAGCCTCGTCGTAAATTATATAGTACGTCCAGAGATAGTAAACCTGTGATGATTCACAGTGCTTTCGTTGGGCAGGTACGCATGGCTCCTGTAATGGCTACGCAGACTAATCGGAGCTTGACTTTCGGCCTCCAGGACAGTACTTAATACGTAGTAAATGATTTTGTCACTGTATTAAATGGCCAAAATGCGTTCCCGCGACAGTCCGGACAACGTAACCGGAGCGACCTAGATTTATATCTGGCGAAGGACTGTCACTCCAGTAAAACTCCCCAAAAGCTCTTTGGGGAATCTGTATGCTCTTAATTAATTTTCAGGAAACAACATTGTATGCAGTTTTATAGCCTATTAAATTTTAAATAAAGTGCAAGTTTGAAGTGGCTACAAAATACCTACCGTAGATTTTTTGGAAATTTTTTGTTGACGATTTTACGCATTTTTTCCATACAAAGCATGTTTGAGAATTTTTTCAATGGTGATAATGAGCACCACCTTAAAAAAAATTGTCTAAAATGAACGGCAAGTGCTAACTACTTCAAACTGACACTTTATTAAAAATGTTTCTAGGAAATCTATTTACAAAAGCTCGAAATTTTTACTAATTTTTGTAGAATGTTTGAAATTCGAGCTCACTTGGTTTTTGTTAGATAACGAGCTACATATATTTTCATAAAAAAATAATAAAAATTAAATAAACAAAAGAAAAATATCCTAAACTATATATATTTTCGCCACTGTAGATTATCGCCTTTTACCAGATTTAAAAATTGTACCAAATCTGAAAGTTATCTGCCAGTATACCAACCTGGAAAAAATGTACCAACAATTTTACATTTCGATCAAAACGGCAACCGTGCTCGCTGCTGCTGCTGGCTCTTTTCGTTGTTGTTGTGCGCATGCAGGCGGCCGCCTGCAAACCTGGATAAAATACAGCAACAATGTAGTATGCCTTCATACGTGCTGGTAATATTGCTCTTGTTGCTTTTATTTGGTGATGGCGTCCTCAAGCGTTGATGGTAGAATTGCAGCTGTTTCGTTATTTTTATACATACATACATACATACATGCAGGCCTCTTATACATACCTACACAATATTTTTATTTGTTTTACCCTGGCGCTGTGCCCGTCGACTCAATGCAGCAGGCACCACCACTCAAAGTTGCTTGAATGGATTGCACTCCCTTCGGCAGTGTTCTCGTTGTTGTACATACATATGTACACACTTATCTCATACTAACTGATATCACTCGTACATTTGTAGGCGACCGCTTTGTCCCATAGCAGAGCTGTATAAAACTATCTGTCGCTGGTTTATTTTATCTTAGCGCTGAGCGAATGGTGGATGGTAAACTAAGTACGTAGTCTGATGTTGGTGTTGGTGGTGGCTTTTGTTTCCTCACCCACCCAACCGTAACCACGACTTGCACCGGTGCAAAAATTCAATTGCGAATAATTTCGTTTCGATTGAGCGAGCATTTGTGCTCAAAAAAGGTACGAAAAAAGACTATCGTTGTAATTGTATATTTTATTATTTTCACGCTTTTTATTACTGCACCATGTTTGTGTGTGTGTTGCTTGTTCACTCAAACAAACAAATAAATAATTGGAAGCAAAATATTCTTGCAAATCAAAATATGAGTGAGTAGGGATAAGTACTCGTATTATTTGCATTTTTTTATAGTACCTATGTATATGTATATGTATGACATGATTGTGGGAATCGGTGTATAGTAATTTCGATAATTTTCGCATACATTTTTTTTTTTTTAATAAAACCAATTATTGGCTGAGAGTTGCATAGTAAATTCTTACTTGGCAAGGTCATATTTAACACCTCCTCTTTGTTTATGTGGGAAAAATCAAATCAAGAATAAGAAATATAAGAATGATTTAATGAGCTTTTTCGCATTGCAAAAACTGCGGCATTAAGCTTATCAAGACGTCAACGAGCAATTAGAGGCGGCTTTCGTTTAGAGATCAAGACCTCACCAAAAATAAAAGAAGGCACACGGTTACACAAAATTTATATTAGTTTCCGCTTTGGTTTAAAGAATCAGCGACGTGTTGGGTTAGCAAATTGTGTTTATAGGTTCCAGCTCCCACTGCATTGTGACTACTAAAACTTTTGAGCTATACTTCTACCGCTCAGATTTTGTTGCTATTTCAAAAAAAAGCAAGAAAAAATGGCCCGATAAGGTAACGATATGCCGTTTTGTCTGTACTTCGAGGCCTTGTGGACCCCAGCTCACTTAAAACTCTCAATGTATCTGACTCCCAGATTTTGAAGAAGACTTCCCGAATAAGCATTACTCGAATTGCCTAGCATTACATACATTTTTACTTAATTTTCTTTCACAAAAAACTCCTTATGGTGATTTATCGGATTTTATTCTGAATCTTGTACTGATGTCTTAATGGAGTCATACGAACCCCTAAGAACAGCGACTATGATTTTAATAATACAACATTTTTGGCTGAGATATTTGAAAATCTTTTGTAAGATAATTGAAAAACAGTAGACAAGACAGTTTGGAAAATTTTGGTTTATTCTGGCACGAAAGTCTTACAAAAAAGCTGTTTTGGCAGAAAGCACTTGAGCATATTCCAAAAGGAGATGTATGTATGTATGTATATCATTTTGACGCAATGGTCGAGTGAGCAAAGCACTGATGTGCCATTAGCTATAGCCGGTTTTCGAATCCTAGGGCAGCAGATTTTTTTATTTTTGTTTTTTAATTAATTTAATTTTTTAACTTAGCTTTTTCTTTTTTCATTTATTTATTTTTTTTTTAGTTTTTGGACTATTGTTTCAAAAAGAAAATACATACATACATACATATTTTTTAAAATTCATTTAAGTTTTAGAAACTTCTTTCATGCAATTTTGTTTTTTTTTAAGAATTAATTATTCTTTCTTAAATTAATTTTCTGTTATTTTAAATTTTTTTAAAGAAACATATTTTTTAATTGCATTAAATTTTTAGAAACTAATTTTTTTCTTTATTTTATTTTTATTTATTCTTTAAATTGTAAGATTTTATTGTTTTAAAAAGGAAACATAATTCTTTAATTTGATTTAATCTTTAAGAAATTTTTTTTATTATTTTTTCTCTTTTTTTAACTTTTTTTTAGATTTTTGATTTTGTTTTAAAAAGGAAAACATTTTTTTAATTCCTTTTAATTTTTAAAAACTTACCCCCAAATTCATAAAAAATAAAGAAGCCTTTAACTGCTTTATGAATCGAACATTTTTATGAAAATGTTAGTTGATAAAGCTCTTTAAGCCTATTTTATTTTTTATGAATAAGGCCGTTAATTTTTAAAATTAGCTTTTTTCTTATTTTAATATTTTTTAGTTAAATTTTTTTTTTAAGTTTATGGATTTTATTGTTTTAAAAAGAAAAATATGTATTTTTTAATTTGATTGAATTCTTAGGTACCTTTTTTTATTCCTTTTTAATTTAATTTTTAGGTTTTATTGTTTTAAAAAGAAAAATATATATATTTTCAATTTGATTTTATAGAAAACTAATTGCTAAAAGACAAAGAAAATAACGCCAAGACCTTCTCGTTAGCACATCTATCAATAAGTCTTTCGAAAAACTTAGTCAGTCTCTTTTATTTCTAAACCTCAGTCGATTGTAATGCCAAATGTGTGCTACCACGGTTAGATGCTAGCTTTATACTAGGTTGCGCAACTTAGACTTTTTCTTTTATTGCGGTTTTGAAATAAAAGAGACTGGTGCTTTGCATTTTGACGTTTTGGAATCACCCTTACTTTCAAGATAGTTGCCAGAATTGACAATTCTCTTTTGTTTTATTCGATCTTTCTGAAGTATATTAACTCAGACATTGGGATCACGTTCTCGATTGAACTGACCACTTCTGGCTTATGGAGCACGCATATGAGATACTTTTCAAGCTAAATTCATTAAAAGAAGAATGAGGCGAAAAAAAACGTTAAGAAAGCCATCAAAAACCAAGGGACAATGTGAACCCGAGCAATTATTAAAACCTTTGCAATAAGATTTGTTGATTTTTGGTTCAATTGGTTTTAGTTTTATACAATTTTACTGAATTTGCAAATTCATTTAGTTCGGATTCACTGGGATATAAAAAGAAGGCTGCCTTCAAAAGCTTCTGGGTAACATACTGCAAATACAACTAAGTACTACTCTCGAGCTGCCAATTCTTATTCTTTTGCACGTTTTACAAAGAAAATACAAAGTAAAAAAAACAAAAACCCCGAAAAGTAAAATTTTAAGGGATGCTATGCTGCCTAACAAATAAATATAAATGTAATACAAAATGCTGAGTCGTTGTCCTGCGATTTTACAGCGGTACTTATATACATACATACATACGTATGTACATACATATGTTCTACATGCATACAACATCCTAAGGAAGAAATGTTGGAAAAAATCTGAGCAGATGTTTAAAGATTTTGTGGGAGTAGGTAGTGTATACCAACACTAACTAACAGGCAAACGGAGGCACTAAAGATATGACCGAAGAAACTTACATACATACTGGGTATGTTGCAGGATATCAGGCAATACGAAAAGTAGTGAGAAAGCAAAGAAGTAAAATGCACATATGTATACTGGTCCCAATGCAATATATGTATGTACATATCATGAGATTTGGGGCAGACATACTTAACTCCTTTTGGATCGCTATATCCGATTTTGTAGTCAAGATTCAGAAGTTAATTTCTTCTTTTTGACCTCTTTGAACCAAAACAAGCATTTTTTTAAAGAAAAACTAACAAATTTCTTTATTTCAGACTTCACGCTAAGTAAAGAGAATCTTTATAGATACACTAGACCAATTTTTGGCAAAACCGAAAACTGGCGTCCAAAGCGAACATGATCCTGTATATGTCGACAGTGACTCAAACAAGTGACCATGTGCTGATTTTTTTTTTTAATATAGGCACATAATGTTTTTCGAGTTTATTTTTTGTTATTTTTCTATAAAAATCATCATATAAATCACAATTTCAAACTTTATAATAAGTTTAAGAAATTTCAACAAATTTTCAACTTTTAAATCTTAATCTTTAAAATATTTTTGGGTATGCAGTTTTATAGCCCATACAATTTTAGTCTAATAAAAAGCAACTCTCGAACGGCTAAACAATCCCGTTGATTTTTGAGAATTGAGACGAATTTTTACACTTTTTTCCATATAAGCATGAATTTCTTATTAAATAAAATGCGGAAGGCCGTTTGCAATAAAGTTTCAAAAAAATAACGCCACTTCTTGTAAATTGCACTTGTTATATAAATAAAACCCGAAAAAAATCTCCAAAATCTCAAAAAAAAAAAATCTCAAAAATCAACGGGATTTTTTGCCGGTTGAAACGTGCACTTCATTAGACTAAAATTTTAAGGGCTACCCAAAAATGTTCTAAAGTTTCAGATTAAATAGTTTAAATTTTGATAAAAAGTTGTGGAAATTTCCCAAATTTTGTATACAGTTTAAAACTGTGATTTATATAGATTTCGTTAAAGCGGTATATTAATAAAAAATAACAAAAAAAAATTTAGTTCGAAAAATTCGCGAATATTTGAAAAAACTCAACACGTGTTCACTTGCTTGAGTCACTGTACATACGGTGGCAAGAATACACATTAATAGGCAAGCAAGCTGTGGCTATTTTTTTTTTTTTGTTAAACATTTTTGTATTATTATTTTTTTTATGAACATATACCTTATGATGCTTTCGTTTCTACCACTTCTACATGTTTATGTCTCGAAATCCTTGAAGGCCATTAAATAAAGGATAATCCAGAACGCGCAATCTACTTCTCGATAATGCCGNCAAGCCGTTCTGCCTATAAAGTTGTGGCCAGTTAGAGCACCAATTGTATGAGATATGTATCTATATATCCTGTATCTATATAGCCAACTTCAATAAGAGTGATCCAGGCTATTTCCTTGAAAAATTGTCGTGATACTGAGCTGGATAACCCAAGCAAACATAACCTGGGGAATAGTTGACGTTCGAACCGAAACCAGAAATCGTTTTTTTTTTCTATTCTACAGAACAATTATCAAAATCTTCTATGAAGAAGGCAGCTGGATAACGCCGGCAGGCCCGACCCGGTAGTACTTTTATAAAGTTGGAATATCAGCTAAATACTGCCTATGCGGAGCAGCGCTGTCGGAAATACATAAATAGGATTCGCAATTCAGAGCAATCAACGAAAAGTACCTCTCACCGTTGGTTTCGTATTTCTACACGCTTATGCATAATACGAAGCGTTCATGCGTTAAAGAAGCACGCTTATTTTCCGAATGCACTAAACAAAATTTATAATGTTATCAAAAGTTAAATAAGTGCGGCCGACAACAAGCTGACATTTCCCCGCAGCAATATGAAGTGTGCAATCAATATTTAAACTCTTTTCTTCGATATGCTTTTGTCATTATTTGACTACCATTTTTGTGTGGTGTCTGCATGTTTGTGGTGATAAATTTACACCTGGAATTTGCAAATAAAAGGAGAAAAAAAATAATAAATAAAAACTATTCAAGGGAATCAACACGATTACAGCGTTTACACGTACAGCAAACAAGGCATTATAGTATTAAGGCAGTAAGGCTGGCTGCGCAGACAGTCTAAGCGAGTGAGTGAGTGAGTGGTCGCTGTGACGGCTGGTTAGTATGTAGACTGGTTGAATGAATTGTTCGATATGATGGGGGTAAGAAGTGGTCGATTGCACGAAATTTACTTTATTGTTGTGGCACGCAAATGTGATGCGAATGCCACATGCCAAGCAATGGCGAATAAATACATACACACAATGAAGCAAGTTGTTTCCCTTCTTTTGGCTCTCGCTAGCCTTTTCATGTCGGTGCCATAAAGGTTGTCGTGTGCGCGCCTGAAGTGCTTTTGTTGACAACATTTTCTTAAGAGCGAATGCTCATTAGGATGCCTCACCAAAGGTAATGTACATACATATGTATTAAACATAAAAATTTAGTCCTTTTAATGGTAACCACCAAGAGATATTGGATTGGTACAGCGTCCTTTTGGAGTTGGAACACGCTGGCCATGGGATTCTCCTACAAAACATTTCTAGTTTCAAACTCTGGGAGTATATTTTTAAAGAAAAAAATAATGTTTCCATTTTCTCGCATTATACTCATAGAACCCGAGATGATAGAAATGTCAACTCAAACGATCTGCATATTTTTTTAAACGCCGACATTTTCAAAGAAATTAGATTTGATAGCAATTTTCGGCATATTTTTAAGTCGAAAAACTCCCAACTTAATTATGAAGTTCGGCCAAAAACAAAGTATAATGTCTGCATGTCGATTGCAAAATATTTGTGTCATTTATTTTTAAATTTCTCAGACAAAATTATGTAAGTTTAAAAGGAAAGACAGAGTCTAAACTGATCCCTCCAAAGTCTGAAGCACATTCTTCGTACAGGAAGTACTCAAAAGATTATGACTCTTATCTCTTTACAGCTTCCATAGAAATCGTTATACTGGTTAGCATAACCGCAAGAAGCTTTATGATCGCCTTGAAGCACCTCGGTAAACTCAGTATTCGCCGCTGATGCGTCAAGAGTGATCGTGTGCCTCTTATGTCAGTCTTTCCTCAGACTCTTTCATAGCGCATTCATCTGTTTGGTCATTTCCCAAACACCATCCTGAAACTGAGTATACATACAGATTGACGATGTACTAGGGCTGTGCGATTATTCGATTACTCGACCAACGTGGTTAATTAGTTTTCCGGTTAATCAATTACTCGATTAATCAAGATTTTGATTACTTAAAACGATGATTAATCGAGTTACTTGATATATGAATACTAAAAAAAATTAATTTTGCTCGTTAAATGAGTTTGCTTTGGAAAATGCTTATTTTCTTCTTTACATTCTGTACATGAAAAAATTATTTTTTTGAATACAGAAACGTTGTTTTCAAAGTATCAAGGAACTTCAACTGCTTTATATGTAAACAGTACTTTGAAATGTTGATTACTCATTTTACTCGAAATGTTGATTAATCATAAAGCAAATTACTCAAATATTTTTGTTTTTGGTTAATCAAAAATCTTGATTACTCNCGATGTACATACATATCTACTATGTATGTGTATCGAGCTATTCTTTGATTAACATCATGCCATATATCTCATTCTAAAAAAAAAACACAGTAGAGAAGATGACATATCCTAGTCCGATGTACATTTTGGATAAATATATGAAGATTTCAATTTCGCCTTTGCTTAGTACGGAGACTTGCCATTTTTGTAGGGAAAGTAAACATCTAAGTTGTGGCCAAAATGGCGATTACAGTTCTCAAAATAACAGTATCTATGTACATACATATGTTCCCTTAGGGGTCTTAATTTTTCGAAAATTGTGGCGAAATTCAAAAAAAAAAATAAATTAATGTAAATCTCTCAACTTAAAATTTGTTCGGACTTTTGCTTTGAAATATATATGTAGAGTACATAGAAGCTTGGTATAAATTACCCACTTTCCTTTTTTTATGAAGCGCGTGGCACCTTAATATTTATGTACATGCAGATGCACCGATATTCTTCAAGCATACAGTTTATATTTAATTTATATTTCAAAACAGCTGACGCTCGCTGCATCCAACCCCAATTTGCCAACCACAGCCACAGCCATCATCTTCATCGTCACCGTCATCATCTTTGGCGGTGCAAACACATGCTCTCACCTAACTCGGCTAGCTGCAATGGCGACGTATGCTTTTTTCCTTACCATTTTTTTTCTTTTTAATTTTTGCATCTTTGATATTAAAACTTTAAATGGTTTTCATTAAGCAAATGTACAAACATGCATACATATATGTATTTACTTATTTATTAAAGAGTGTGTGTGTGTGCATTTTTTCAGTTTGCAAAACCGAAGCCAAGCAGGAAGGAAAGACAGACAGGACGGAAGGAAGGCAGGAAAAACAGCTGCACTCTGCATTTGCTAGTAATTATTGCAACCCCCCAGCAGCCGCTACAGGAACTGACGACTGCCGCAGCATTGTGAATGGACACGCGGACAGACGAACAATATTTGCAGTTGTCAGCGGCTGCAAAATATTACATACAACAAAAATGCATATCAATTTGGTAAGTGGTTAAAAAGAAGCTGCTAGCATACGCCAAGTTTTTTAGCTGCTCAGATGAAGTTATCTGGAATTCGAAATACTATGGAAATACTGCCAAGCACATTAAGAAATAATTTCTAAATATTTTCATTGTGTTCTACATTATTTTTAAGCAGACCTGTTAAATAATGATTAATAATCATAACGATACATATAATCATAATGATTATTAATTAAAGCATGTTTTTTTGGTAACCATTTTTAATGATTAATAATCAATTATTTAAAAAAAAAACAATTAATTAATTAATTTTAATTACATAATTATTTTGTTATTTTCAATTATTTTTGAAATTGTTTAATTACATGATTAATATAATTATTTGATTATTTTCAATCATTTTATAATTTTTTTTAATTACATGATTAATATAATTATTTGATTACTTTGAATTGTTTTTGATTTTTTTAATTATACGATTAATATAATTATTTAATTTTTTTTTATTTAAAAATTTTTTTTTTCATTTTTTTTCCAACTTGTGAATAATATATTGTACAATGTTCGGGAATGTAATTTCTGTGGTTAATGCTGTAGTGTGAATGATATGTAGAAATTAGCAAATTAGAAGTTATTCTCTAAAACACCGCACAGTAGTAGATATTGACAAAATGTAATATCTCGAGAACAAACAGATCTAGCGAAATAAATTTAACAGCATTTCAAAGCCTTTGAGATAGAAAATCGAGAAAAGACAACTTCGTTGGATAAAAAAAAAGTTGCCTTCACCTTTCAAATCACCTTCAAATTAGGGGGTTCTCAATGGTTTATTTTTTACCTGAAAACAGTATGAGGTGAACTTTTTAAAAAGTTTTAAATATATATTTTTGGTGTTCTTGCATCAAGGAATACTTTTCCATGGTAGCAGGTACCGAAAAAGGAATTTTGTATATTTTTCAAGTTCATTATATGCTGTTTTTTAAGTCAAAAGAAAGGCAAAAAATGTATAGGCTAGAAATGGTTTACTACCCTAACTATGTATGTATGCATGTACTGTATATCGATAGTAAAGGTGCAGAGGCAATTTCTGAATTTCGCCATTCGCACGCAATCAATAATAAATAATCAGTTCATTATAAATCTAATAAATCATTTGTAGTCATTTTAAATATATAGTTGTTGTTATAATACCCGTTGTCATATCACAACTACGATACTTGAATCGATTTTGTGGGAAATTTTGACAAGTGTCATAGTCATAATTTGATAGCATGATTTAATTTTTAGCAATTATACAAACATAGCCAAGTACATGTACTTTAGAATACCGCTAGAGGGTAGAGAACTGCTGCTAAAACAACAACAACCAAAATTACCACAATTGTTAAGAGAAACTGCTGCCTTATTGTCAGACGGCTTTTAACACGCTATACCTGACTTATAATTTGAATCAATAGACTTTTAAAATAATAAAAAAAATAGAAAAAAAATAAGCGCATAGATATTGATGCAACAACAAGTCCAGACAGTTAAACGACATTTTTATAAATACTCGAACAATAAAAAGTACCTGTTTCTTTCTTCAAAAGGACACTGTGTATGTAGTATTGCTTTTGGGAGCAAAGAAAAATAGACGTCTACTCTATAAAAAAATATTGTGCACCCTTGTGCATTTAACTGAAAAGAAAAATACAAAAATCAAAGGGGATCATAAATAACACATTTTATTGCAGTGATTTTGAACAAAAAAAAAGCAAAAAAAATAAGAATGCACCTTTTCACTCTATTTTAGAATTTTTTTTCCAACTTTACTTCTTTTTATCAAAATGAAAAATGAAAACACCAGAAAATTTTACAGCTGATAAGTAAGCGAAGAGAATTGCGTACACAGAAAATATCTAGGAATAAAGCAAGGACATGCGGGCCAGGTAAAATTGAGGTAGAGATACCGCTGCGTTGCGCCTGCGCATAAAATACACAGCATAATTTTCAAGGCGCAAATACTGGGAGCGCTCTTGGAAAGTTACAGGTAAAATTGAAATTTTTCTGCTGAGACACATAGCGGCACATTTGCTGGCATTTAGGCATAGCACCGTTGACTGCTCGTTCGACAAAGAGACAAGCCCAACGATCTTCTCATGCCCACGAAATAATCTAATTGAATCGACATGTGTGCGGCAAGATCACCACAATCTACTGTACATAAATACTACGACTGCGATGAGCCTTGAGCGCGAGGAAAATTCTACGATACGGGGGAAATTTTACAAAAAAAAAAATCACAAACGCATGCGAGTTTGAGTGATGCGTAAGGTAAGAAAGTATCTACAATAGGGTGGTCCAAAAACAGTAAAGTCGGAATTGTAATGCTCTCACCCCTTAGGATTGTTCTATATCGAAAAAAAGTATATCCCTAAGTTTTCCATGTATTTTATATGGGGAAACAATAACTTTTCGTAGAAATGGTGGAGAATTCTTGAAAATCAATATTTTTTGATCGGAAAACTCTGGTTCTCTTCAGGAGACTTTCAATAACAATACCCAACTATTTATTTAACCTTTTTTCGCAACTATAATTTATAGGTCCGCCAAAAACCCACCCACCCCTAGGAGTTGAGCATAAAAAATCCGACTTTACTTTTGCACATGCATTTTTGGACAACCCTAATCTACGCACCACCTTTACCATTGTTAGGGGGTGCAGGGGGACACATTCGATAATCACGCATACAGTATGCGGCAAAAAATAGCTTTCCAATGTGTTTATATGAACTCGAAACGAATATCAATTATATACATATACAGTGCCGCATTAAATTATTGGCACAGGGAATTTTTCAAAATATCTACATATATACAAAAATGTTTACTTAAATTTTTTTTACACAAATTTTTTAGAAAAAAATAGTTCATATTACAAAAAAAAAGATTAAAATTAGTATAACAAAGTGCAAGCTTGAATTTGGTAAAAAAACAGCGTCGATTTTTGGCAGTTTTTTCACACAGTTTTTCCATACAAAATATGTCGAGACCATTTATTTTTGTTAGGAAGAAACGACGCGAAAAAATTGCCAAAAATCAACGTCTTTTTTTACCAACTTCCAACTTGCCCTTTGTTATACTAAAATTGAATGGGATATACATACATACATACATACATACATACTTAGTGTGCAACTTCTCCCTCATGATCATTTATGAGAGCGCTTTTCAGAATGACTGTGGTTAGAAAGTACCTACTCTAAATTTGTATGGTTATTACACCGTCCTAAAATAAATACATGCGCATGGGACCATATTTTTTCCACATACTGTATACATACATATATGAATGTGCGAAGGATATTTTAAATTTTCACCGTAGTGTTTACTATTTCAGCAAACACTTCACGCAGCGCCGTTAGATTTGAATATTTTGCCTCTTCAAATTTCTTTTGAATACAATTCGTTTTGGTACTTATTGATGCTGCAGTTGAAACATGCAAACATGTACATGCATACTAACATACATATGTATGTAGGCATACAAACATACCTAACCTGGAATTTTAAGGACATATGTTTCGCAATGCGAGAATTTCCCTTTACGCATCCATAAAAAAAAAAAAAAAAATTTCAAGAGCGCACTTTAGTCCTATTTGACATATGGTAACGTTAGATGCGCGAAGTTTTAACAACTGTGGTCCTTCATATGCTATGTAAATACAAACACTGCATATTAACATATGTACAGATATACATACATACATATGTACAGATATACATACATATGAACAAATAGTATCTATGCAGTCACGTGAGTAGCTCCAAAATTTAGGGAGCGAATTGTGTATGATCCTTTCCCTATCTGGCGAATGTACATACAGTTATGTATAGATAGATATACAGTGATTCAAACAAATATTCATTTTTATTGATTGTGTTGATTTTTGTTTTAATATTCAAAAAGTTTTTCAAGTTTTTTTTTTTTTTTATTTAAAAAAAAAATATTTTTTCATGCCCTAACCATACAAACGAAGTTTCAAACTTTAAACAAAATTTACAAATTTTCTTAAAAATTTACAAATTTTCTTACATATTTTANCCAAAAATTTCAAGAGCGCACTTTAGTCCTATTTGACATATGGTAACGTTAGATGCGCGAAATTTTAACAACTGTGGTCCTTCATATGCTATGTAAATACAAACACTGCATATTAACATATGTACAGATATACATACATACATATGAACAGATATACATATGAACAAATAGCACGCAGTCACGTGAGTAGCTCCAAAATTTAGGGATCGAATTGTGTATCATCCTTTCCCTATCTGGCGAATGTACATACAGTTATGTATATGTGTATATATTTACCATAGATATACAGTGATTCAAACAAATATTCATTTTTATTGATTGTGTTGATTTTTGTTTTAATATTCAACAAGTTTTTCAAGTTGTTTTTTTTTTTTAATTTTTTAAAAAAATATTTTTTCATGCCCTAACCATACAAACGAAGTTTCAAACTTTAAACAAAATTTACAAATTTTCTTAAAAATTTACAAATTTTCTTACATATTTTAACTTTTTAACCTGGAGTGTGAGAGTCACGTTCATCCCCAAAGCAGGATAGAGCTCTCATGTATCCCCGAGGGGCTTCAGACCAATCAGTCTCTCTTCTTTCTTACCGAAGACTTTTGAAAGACTGATTGACGTGCACATAAGAAACAGAACTCCTCGAGAACGTTTGAGCCTCTCTCAGCATGCCTACCTGAAGGATAGATCCGTGGAATCTGCCCTGCACACAATTGTCAAAGTCATAGAGGAGTCTCTTAAGAACAAAGATTTTGTAGTAGGTGCCTTCCTCGATATCGAGGGGACTTTCAATAATATCTTACCTGGGGGCGATAATGACAGCCTTGACTAAGCTCGGAGTCGAGAGCTACTTAGTAAGGCTCATCTCACTTATGCTGCGCGACAGAACTGTCACAGCGGAATGGGACAATGCCTCAGAACTGCGTAAAGCGAGCAGAGGCACCCCTCAAGGAGACGTCCTTTCGCCCTTTCTCTGGATAGTCGTGATAAACGACGTCCTGGAGGTTATTGCCTACGCGGATGATGTGGCACTCATCGTCAGACGAACGTTCTTGGACACCCTGTACGGTCTTATGCAAGGGTACCTAAACATAGTCACAAATTGGTCTGCTAGCTGCGGACTTGCTGTCAATCCTGGAAATACGGAGCTCGTTCTATTTACCAGAAGGTGCAAAAAGCCTCATGGCCCAGCTCCCCTCAATAGGGGATGTTTCTCTCTCTCACCCTCCAAGTTCCAAACCATCATTAAGCCAATAATGTTATTTGGGGTCATTGCTTGGTGGAGCTCACTGGAAAATGCAACTCTTGTTAGGAAGCTACAGCGCGTGCAAAGGGCGGCCTTCGTTGGAATCAGCGGGATGCTCCCGACCGCTCCTACTCTAGCGCGAAATGCTATGCTCAATGTCGCACCTATCGACATTGCGGGCAAGTAGCGGCAGTTCGCTCAACCATTAGGCTCAAAAGCTCTGGGTTCTCTTTCAACCCAGCGCATGGGCACTCGACAATTCTCGAAAGCTTCGACTTCCTGCCAGAAGAAATGGCACGGACGGATCGAAGCTGGAAGGGAGAGTTGGAGGAAGTGTCTACTGTCAGGAACTCTTAGTAGATCTTACGGGAGCCGATTGGCTATGCATCAATGTATTATAAATATCTACTCTGATAGCCAGGCGGCAATCAGGGCGCTGGTATCGTTAATGGTATGTTCAAAACTGGCCAGGGAATGTCTGAAATCAACTGCCTCGGAATACTTCCAGATCAAGATGATCAGGGTCACAGGGCACAGTGATATTACTGGAAATTTCAGGGCTGATGAACTGGCTAGGCAGGTCACCCTCGAGGCCATCGCCTTGGACAGAGAGGGCATAGAAGTTCCGTTGGCAACCTGCAGTCTACTCCTGGGCAAATGAGCTTACAGTCGGCTCAGCGAGCGCCGGGCAAAAACCCTGAATTGCAAAGTTACAAGTTCCTTCTGGACGGTTGTAGACCGCGGGCGGTTAAGGGAGCTACTGCAGCTGGCTAAGCGCCAGCTCTCGAGTCTTACAGGTGTACTGACCGGACATGATCCTACTGCCGCAGTTGTCTGGAAGACGAGGTGGAATTATCTCAGCACTTTCTCCTCAACTGCCCGGCATTCGCTAGATTAAGGTTCAAGCAACTCGGTGCGCATGTCTTCAACACTGCCGAGGGGTTCTCCGGAGTGGGCATCAGCTGTCTTGGGAACTTTGTTGTGAGCACCAAGCGCTTTATAAATTAAAAAAACTAATCAACATGTGAACATTTGTTTGAGTCACTGTAAGTGCACGTATGTATTTTTCTACAAACGATTACGTTTTTCTTCGTACGATCCTTTGCACCCTCTTAAATTTTAATATTTTATGAATTTTAAATTACATTTATCTTCTATCGACAACGGTCGCCACAGCAGCCAGCCCCGCGGCGGCATATGTTCATTTCTTTACAAATATACACAAATTTGCTACACTCTCCTCCATGGCTGCAATTTATCTTCATATGTAATGGGTAAATCTAACAAAGTTAGCAAAAGAAAGGTAAGGGAAATGGCGACAAAATTGCGGAAGGAAACTTCATTAGCGTCGGAAGGAAGCCGGAAATTATGTATGCTGTGGAATCTACTTCATTTATGTGTATGGTGGAATGTGTCCGACGAAGAGGAGCATGTAAGAGAAAGTTAAAATTGATTAGATGAGTCAGCTTAAGAGTTTCAACTCAACAGGAAGCAGTAAAGTTAAGAATACTAAGATATTGAAAAGAACTCTCATTATCAGCATCATTCTGCAATAATATTTTTAATTTTTCAGCGCTTATGCTGCACCTCTTACGTTGTTGTTGTTGTTGTTGTTGTTGTAGCGGCACTACTAAGCCCCGCCTTTTTCGGGTCAACGTTCAATCATTTTCGTCAAGCTCAACTAACGGGAGGCCCAGGAAACGAGCTGTTTCAATGGGTTCGGACCAGAGGGAGAGGGGTGTTAGCTGAGTCGGGTTGAGCTGGCATGTAAAGAGGTGGTTGCTGTCGAGGGGGGATTCTCCACATGCCGGGCACTCATTGGGGATGTTGGGATCGAGTCTGGACAGGTAGCTGTTGAGGCGGCTACAATATCCAGACCGAAATTGAGCCTTACCTTACGTAGTTAGGTGCAACAAAGTGATGACGGCGCGAAAACGCCAAAAGGAATAGGAGCAGGACCTCCTCCTCTCCCCTCTCCTTTGGGAATTTATCCGAGCATTTTTGGAATTCCGATTTATATAGATCTTTTTAGAAAATGAGCTATACTTAAAAAAAATGAATAAGTAAACCTTAAACAAACAAAAGAAAAATAGTCAAAACTTGTCAAACTGTCGCGACCCTATTTCATTCGTCCGACACTATAAATACTTATTCTATTTTNGGCATTTTTGGAATTCCGATTTATATAGATCTTTTTAGAAAATGAGCTATACTTAATAAAAAAAAATGAATAAGTAAACCTTAAACAAACAAAAGAAAAATAGTCAAAACTTGTCAAACGGTCGCGACCCTATTTCATTCGTCCGACACTATAAATACTTATTCTATTTTCTGTTTCGTAATACATAAAAAAGATTAATACATATCAATTTTTTAGAATTCGCTTCAAAAATGCGGAACGACCCAGAGTTATGGCCAAGTACTGCCTCTTCAACAACATTTTCCAAAATTATTTATTGGGTAATTTTGCTTGCAGAACCAACAGAGATCATTAGCTTAAATTCTCACTCCAATCATATGCCCTCTCAATCTACAGTATCCTGCAAGAATGGCTGTTATTTTTCTAAGTTTCACTTTTGGGAGGTTGATTAGGTTTTAGAATCTGCTCATGTTGAGCTCCTTTCTCAGCTCTTCCCTGATGGTATTGAGACCCCAGAAAGGGCTGAAGACGAATTGAGTGACGGCTGCCGCGATTCTTGCAAGAGTCCGCTATCTCATTTCCCTTTATGGGCGTTCTTTTGCCAACCAAGGGAGTTAAGATTCTCAATGCTTTCAGTACTAACAATAATTTGATCTGTGGTTGTTTCCAACTGTCGTGAAATTTTGTCTCATCTGGAATTACTACCCATTTGGATAAGGATCCTCTCATTCGGATAATTCCTATATAAATTTAGCAATTCTTGGTTCTTGAAATGCAGCTCCTCCACCTAACCCATCGGGAGTCTTCCGAGCCGTCTGTGTACAAATTCAGGGTTCTAACCTGGATGATTCCCTCACAGAAAATGAACCTCCAAGGAGCCACTCTACCTTAAACCTTTGCTCAAAAANACTCCAATCATATGCCCTCTCAACCTACAGTATCCTGCAAGAATGGCTGTTATTTTTCTAAGTTTCACTTTTGGGAGGTTGATTAGGTTTTGGAATCTGCTCATGTTGAGCTCCTTTCTCAGCTCTTCCCTGATGGTATTGAGACCCCAGAAAGGGCTGAAGACGAATTGAGTGACGGCTGGCGCGATTCTTGCAAGAGTCCGCTATCTCATTTCCCTTTATGGGCGTTCTTTTGCCAACCAAGGGAGTTAAGATTCTCAATGCTTTCAGTACTAAAAATAATTTGATCTGTGGTTGTTTCCAACTGTCGTGAAATTTTGTCTCATCTGGAATTACTACCCATTTGGATAAGGATCCTCTCATTCGGATAATTCCTATATAAATTTAGCAATTCTTGGTTCTTGAAATGCAGCTCCTCCACCTAACCCATCGGGAGTCTTCCGAGCCGTCTGTGTACAAATTCAGGGTTCTAACCTGGATGATTCCCTCACAGAAAATGAACCTCCAAGGAGCCACTCTACCTTAAACCTTTGCTCAAAAATTATGGTTCTCTAGGGGTTGTCGTCAAGCTCAACTAAGGGGACACCTAGGAAGTGCGCAATTTCAGTTGGGTTGGTCCATAGGGACACGCGCGTCATCTGAGTGGCGTTTTGGGGGCATGTGAAGAGGTGAGGTGAGTCGTGAGGTGAGGTTGGGCACATCTGCGTTTATTCTGCTCAGATATGAGTTTAGCCTGCTGCAGCATTCAGAGCGAAGTTAGGCTATGGTGGTGCGAGTCTCCCGAGGCAGAAAAAACAATGTCCTGTCCACGTCGGGCGATTTTGTTCCCAAAACGGCATTCACAGGTCGAGAGTCGATGTAAGTCGAGACCGACTCCCTGCGAAGGCCGTTTAAGGCCTACAGTACACATCACGTCAACCGGTACAGAACGATGGCCAAAATTCTATAGGACGGATTACAAAAGATTGACGTCTTGAAATGCTTGCATAGATGCCCCCAGTGTGGCCCTATGAAAAATTCAACCTGGCGACTCAAATATGACATTTAACTAACCGTAAATTAGATTTGGCTTTACAACTTTTGTGCCACCAGAGAACCCAACACTAAAAGAAATTCTCTACAACTTTGGCATTTGAATATGCTACGGATTTTCAACAGAAATTGTTGAAAACTGGCGAAAACCGTGACAGTGTAAATTTTTTTTCGCAGTTGCTAATTATTTACAATAAAAAATGTTTTTTTTCTAAAACTTATATATAAAAAGTGGGAAATTAAATTTGACCACTTTGTGAAAAATTTCATGAAAATGCTGTACTTTACGGCCTTTGAGGCATGTCTTTCCGTTGTCCGATTTTAATAAATTTTCGCAGGGCACGTTTTTATGAGCAAATGAACATTTCTACGGAAGTCTTGCTTTGTAACTCCATTTACTCCATACAACTAAGGCGCAGTCTAATGTACATATGTATATGTATACATGCTCGCTAATTAAAAACCGATAAGCGATTTGCCGCAAACATCTGAGCGAATATGAGCGATATGAAGGTCAAGGGCCGAAACAAACCATATGACACATGAAATAATTCATGTTCAACCTCCCACATGGCATTCTATTGGACTAACCCCATGTGAAACGTATCTTCTCACCCCCCAAAGTTGAAAGCGCTGCTGGTCAATGTGGAAATACCACATGGAAATTGTTGCCGCATTCCAATAGAACAAATTTACTGGAAGCGGAAGTACGAGTCGGTTCGGTACGAGCGTGCAATTACAAACACATCAAAAACGTCATCCCTCGCATGTACAACAATAACAACAACTCAATCGTAGCACATGTATGCATACGGTGACCATACGTCTTCTTTTTTCATATATTGTCCCGGTAATTTATTTATTTCATACGGGACGCCAAATGTTCTGTATTTCTTTTAATGTCCCGTATTTGTCCCGTACTCGATATTCTGACGCCTTAACAGCTCATAAAAATTACATGCCTATGAACTAGTTTCTATTTTAAAATCTGGCCGCTTGACTTGATTCGATGAGCACATAAGTAAGTATGTAGATGATTTCTAAGGTTATAATTTTGCGTAGAAAGCTTGGTATTTTTGAATATGAATCGAAATTAGACGTTAATGATTATGTATTGTTCAATGTCTGGTTATCACTACCACTACACTAACGACGATTTCGACATCATGCATGTTACATGTGATCGATAAAGTAGTCGTTGTACTTAACCGGAGCTTCTATCTCCGATTTATGCTAATCAGACATTGAACACCCGGCCCTTATCCTTCGTCCATCGTACAGTTTCATAAGTAAAAACACACTGAGATCACCTGTTTTTTTTTTGCACGTGCTCTTATCTTCCACAATTTCTCTCCTTTCTATTACAATTTCTTTTATTTCTATTACAATTTATTCAAAATACACCAACACACTGAACCAAAAACACCAATACACTAACCAAAAATACACCCACAGCCTGCCAAACACCCACTCACAGCCTGCCAGAAAAAACGGTAAGAAGAGTTATTTTACTTATGGAACTGTACGATGGTTTCGTCATTAAATTCTCTTTTTTGTTTACATTTTACTGTAAAATTTCCCTTTTTTACGTATGTAGATTCCAAAACCAACAAGAAAGTCCACAGAGCTTGCTGTTTTATCGGGTACTTTTAGCCAAGCCATATCAAACAGGTAGTAGCATAAGAGCAAAAACAACATTTGTGTATTATGTTGTCGCTTGTGTTATCTATCTGATTTTTAACCGACTTCACAAAAAGGAGAAAGGTTATCAATTCATCGGAATATTTTTTTTTTATGTACCTCACAGGTGGTCCCATATTAGTTTGCTTTAAATCCGATCATCGAATCATGAAAAAATTAACGATAATATTAAATTTTTATATGAAGTTGTTTTTTTTTTCTTTAAAATTACTTGTTTTTCTTTTAAATCAAAGTGTGCTATGTGAAATACAAAAAATATATAAATTGGAAAAAATAAAAATTGCTGCAACTTTTTGGGCAAGGCGAATTAATATAAGGTGATAGCAGGAGAACAAAAACAAAAATTTACATGTATTTTGTTTTTGCTTTGGCGGCACAAACTGTCAAAATCTGTAGGTGTGTGTGTGGAAATTCAAACAAAATTTTTCAATTTGACATTAGAAGCCGTGAGGCGAAACACATACACAAAATCAGCTGATCTAGTAACACCACCTTATATAAATTCGCCTTGTTTTTGGGTGAACTGAGTTGAGTGAATGTTTCAAAAGCTGCTATTCAATATCTTTTTTGTAAGGAAAAAGGTTTCACATGCAAATAGATTTTAAAAATTTCGGAATTTCCAGCTGATTTACTGATACTACCTGTCCAATGTGCCAATTTTCAAATTTTGTGAAGAGAAAAGATATTCATTAGGCGAAATTACGCAAAAATAAATATTGCCGATCGCGTGAGGGATTGTATCTTCAACATGAAAAACTCCAAATAAGAAGAGGCTACCTTGAGAGTATTATAAAAGTGAAGAAATTCTGCAATATGAAAGGGAAGTGCAACACTTCAAAGGTAAGCTTTGCAATTTCGCTCATTCCGGATGCTATTTATTCACTGGATTGTACTTCAAAAGTAGTATTTTCATCATGTTTCCCTGCCCAGGGATGTTTGTAACAAATTTTGCGGTATAAAAAACTTTAGCACAAAGTACAAATTTATGGAAGTGTGTATGTTACAATTGAATATTTCACAAAAGGTAGAAAAATACATACATATATGCCAAATAAAGATGCTGTTTTAGAGCTTATAAATCTAGGATCATTGAAAATTTGTATAAAATACTCTAGATTTTGTAGAAAAAAATAGGCAAGATTATTTTTTTTCCGTAGTATACGGATGCCATAATATGGTCACCGTATGTATGCACCTTCACAGCGCAACAACAAAAATCGCTACAATCAAACATTCAAATCGAATATGCATACATACGTACATATGTACGTACGCATCAATGTACATATGTATGTATGTATGCACGAGCGTTGGGGCTTGCAGCCGCCGCATATCTGTAGTAATTTTCCCGGAGTACCTAAATTTAATGTTAAAATGTAGTTAAATAATGGAATTTTATAAATGTTTGTCTTTTCCATTTCTTTTAAAACGCTTTCAATTGATATTTGCACAAATAGAATGTGGAAAAATCTAATTGGAAATCTCTGCAACAAAACTTACCGATTTTGCCAGCAGTCTGTCCCATGGCTTCGTTTTGATTTATTTCGTTAGTTATTTCTTTTTAAAACACAATTGGCACATGCGTTCATATTCACAGCTTATTTATACCAAGTATTTTGATTAAAATTGTAGGAATATTTTTATATTTTCACAAATTTTTCATAGCTATTTTGCAAATGCGGAACCAACAAGAAACCAGAGAACTTGTCACTTCAGGCAGAGCCGTGTTTAGTCGACTTAAAGGTACACCTGCGGGCTGCAGTGGCAGAGGCCGTTGCATGACTTGTGTATAATAGAGTGTTTACATACGTGTCTGTACTGTTTGCTTTAAACTTTGCTCAGTGGGAGTACTTTACGTTAAAAAGGCAAAGAACTTAAAGAAGAAGATAAAATCACGCGTTTTGAAGACAATCTTGAAATTATTTAAAACGAAAAAATTTGAGGAGTCAGTTAAAAGTTATTTTCTACCTTCGCTTAAACACTCGAAACACAGCTTGTTGGAAATATAAAAATACAACACTGTCACTTTGACGCCACACTTGTTTTGACAAACGTCACTTCGTTTTTGCAAAAGGTGTAAAAATTTAACTTTTACAAAAATAAAAGCTGTTTGTTATAAAATACTATCTCGGATTGCGCATAAAAATTAAAACAGTTTAGAAAAATAGCTCCAGAAAGTTTAGTGCTGCATTGTTGTATAAATTTCGTGAAAACTGAACAATGGCGGATCCTCTTAGTCTGCTTCGCCAATACAACATAAACAAAAAAGAAATTATCGAACGTGATAATCAGATAATTTTTGGAGAATTCTCTTGGCCGAAAAGCGTGAAAACAAACTACCTAAAATATGGGTAAGTAAGCCTGCGTGGCAATTTCTGTTAATACGCGGTGGGGAATACATTTTAACCCACAATCTTTTTGTACGCAGTTCTGGCAAAAAAGGAGCGCCACGCGAATATTACACGTTGGAATGTTTACTATATCTGCTCAAAAATGTTATGCTCCAGCACTCGGTGTATGTGCGACAATGTGCTGTAAGTACTCGATTTGCAATGCTTCAATTATTGTTGAATTCATACCCTGAAATACTCAATAGGCGGAGGATATACCGGCAGTTAATCGTCCCGATCGTAAAGAGCTGCTCGCCTATCTTAACGGAGAGACTTCAACATGCGCCAGCATCGATAAAAGTGCGCCTCTTGAAATACCCACACAAGTGAAACGCCCAGCTGATGGAGATGGCCCAGGTGGTGATTCGCTGGCAAAAAAAGCACGCTTCGAAGATACGCAAGTACAGAAGGTACGTGAGCAGCTGGCCGCACGTTGGGATGTCAACAAGAAGGAGACTACCGTCAATATTGATAACATCAAGTCGCTGTCGGAAACCATGTCCGTGGAGAAGATTGCAGCCATAAAGGCAAAACGCTTGGCCAACAAACGAACCACCATTAAGCGAACGGATAACGAGGACACCATGGCTACAGATTTACGGGCCATTCTTGATTACGATGTCGACTCAACCAAACATATAATAAGTCGTGAGCGACAATGGCGCACGCGCACAACGATTTTACAAAGTGCGGGCAAAATGTTTGCCAAGAATATCTTCGCCATACTTCAAGGCATAAAGGCACGTGAGGAAGGACGAAATAGACCAGCGGCACAGCAAACAATTAAAATGCCAGAACCTGCACGTATCGCTAAACCGCAACCACAGTTGACGCAATACAATCGTTATGATCAGGAGCGCTTCAATAGGCAAAAGGAAGGTATGTATGCAATGAGAAATATCACAAAAAGTTAGAATGAAATTACTGAGAATTTCTTCTATGCAGAAACTGAGGGCTTTAAAATCGACACGCTGGGTACTTACCATGGCATGTCACTGAAATCGGTAACTGAAGGATCGTTGGCACAACGAAAAGCGAATATGGCGCCACAAATTCGTATGTTGAATATTTGCGTGTTTTTTTTTTTTTTGGTTAAGTAGTGCTCATATTCATTTCATAGCTGGCCGTCCGAAAGAGCTTCTGCCTACTGCACAGGCTCGTCAAGTTGCGCCATCAACACAGAAACGAGTCTCACGTACTCCTATTATCATAATACCCTCAGCCAATACCAGCCTCATTACAATGTACAATGCCAAGGATGTACTGCAGGACTTGAAATTTATCTCAACTGAAGATAAAAAGCGTGCAGGGGGCACACGCGACAACGAAGTATTACTGCAGGTGAGTTATCGAAAGGAAATCGGTTATATGTTGGTATTGTTGTAGGTCGGTTATATTTCGCTTAGACTTAAGTTTTTAGACAGATGCATATGTGTTTTTATGCTACTTGCTATTTATGTTAAAAAAAAAAAAATTGCATTATTTTCCTTGCAGCGCAAACGCAATAATCAAACTGTGCCCTATCGTATTATCGATAATCCTCAGAAACTTTCAGCTCTAGATTGGCAGCGTGTCGTGGCAGTATTCGTTCAGGGGCCTGCTTGGCAGTTTAAAGGTTGGCCTTGGGATGGTAATCCAGTGGAAATTTTCTCCAAAAGTAAGAACAACAACTTGGTATCATCGATAAATATACTTATATTAATAACAATTTACTTTGCTATCACGCAGTTTGCGCTTTTCATTTGCGCTTTAGCGAACTAAAGCTCGATGCAAACGTGGCAAAGTGGTCAGTTACAGTGTTGAATCTTTCACAGAATAAGCGCCACTTAGATCGTGCCGTACTTATGACATTTTGGGAGACTTTGGATAAGTGAGTGGAACAATACTAATTTATCAATTGTAAATGTTCAATGAAAAACAAAAACAATTACAGGTACATGGCAAAGAATAAGCCAGATCTTAGGTTTTGAAGCTCCTGCAAAGAGCCTAGCTGCGAAATCAATCTTTATCCATGTTGCACCATACTACAATTTACGCTTGCGCTACAAATGGAGAGTTGTTTTTTCGGGGTTCTAATTTTCAAATAGCAATTAGTTAGTAGTTCATTTATTTTAAAATAATCTCGAAAATATAATCAATGCATTATCACTGTCGATAAAATTTAAATATGTTTTGCTGCTCACGTCGCGTTTTAACGCTCAGTACGTTATCGTCGCTCAATTGTTGTTTGGTAACGTAGTAATATGTATGTATGCAAAAAAAAAGAGCAGTGTCATTACAGACAATTATTTCGTTTATGCAAACTGCATCTTCTGTAAAATAAAAATGTATACAAAAATACTTGTTTGCGTATAAATAATGCAAGCCAAAAAGGAAACATATTTAAAAAACGTAAAACTGTTTATTGTACCCATGATTCTCAATAATCATGTATTGTACCTACATACATATTTAAACAAGGATTTAATATATTAAAACGTCACTAATAGTTTTATAAACAAACGTGTGTCATTTCATTTCATTTTAGGAAATAATTCTACTGAAAATTTAACGAATAACAAAGATGCTATAGCGCAAACAAACCAAAGCACGAAGCGTGGAATGTCACATAATGGGGATTTTTAGAAAATAATTAAAATCTTTTTAACAATATCAAGTGATGCAATAAATTTATTAATACATAGGTATATGATTTAAAATACAAAAGAATATAAGCAATATTAACTTCAAAATCTCTCCGCTATGCACTTGTTCACTTTATACTGCTCCCATTTGCAATATTGGCAAAAACAAATTAAATGCCTTCTCAATGTGTTGTGTCGCGACTAGCATTTCGGCGAAAAGGGTGCTTACATGACTTTTTAGCACATCCTCTTGCACAGGTTGAGAGTCCAGCTTAAATGCTGTTAATGCCGTGGCAAATCTGTTTGTTAGTCCATTTAAATGTGCATTGAATTGCTTACATAACTGCACAATACAATCGACTTCATTTGCGGTACTATGATGGTCTTTGACCAGCAACAATTCGGCGATTTTATGCAATTTACACATTTGTAGAGCGCATGTTTCCGCTAGCATTGTAATGCCTTTAGCAAACGTTTCCTGTACAGGATCCTGTGGAGCATCTGCTGCTGTAACGTTGAGCCAGTCCAGCGCTTTTGCCCAATTGCTGTAAGGGGAAATTGAGTGTTCGTAAAAAAAAGAACATTTTATGTTGTTTAATGTGCATACTTTGTTATGTCATCNAGTACTATGATGGTCTTTGACCAGCAACAATTCGGCGATTTTATGCAATTTACACATTTGTAGAGCGCATGTTTCCGCTAGCGTTGTAATGCCTTTAGCAAACGTTTCCTGTACAGGATCCTGTGGAGCAACTGCTGGCGTAACGTTGAGCCAGTCCAGCGCTTTTGCCCAATTGCTGTAAGGGGAAATTGAGTGTTCGTAAAAAAAGAACATTTTATGTTGTTTAATGTGCATACTTTGTTATGTCATCGAAATTAATTTGCAGTTCTACATCCTCAAGGGTGGCCATTAATCTAAAATTCAACTCTTTCGCATCGTAGTTTCCATCGCTTTCACCTTCTAAATCTTCCAATTCCATGAGTTCCTTTACTTCGGTGATCGTCTCTTGCAAATCGGTGAGCGCGTTGCCACTTACTGCATCCTGTAGTTTTTGCAATTTAAACGTTGATTCTTGGGACAATATTTCTAATGCTTCCAGGTGCACCAGACCGCAATGGTTTTCAAATAGCAAATCAAAACGCAGCATTTCACGCGATTTTTCTAGTTTCAACTCTTTTAGTGTGCTTTCTAATTGATCAGCATCTTTTTTGGCCTCTTTTAATACCTAGTTGAAAATAAAAAGTTGTCAAATATACATAATTTATGCATTATTAAAATAAACGGATTTTAATTTAAGAAACCTGGCTTAAATTAGGTCTTTCTGTTTCCAAACCCAGCATTTTTCGTTTATTCATTAATAGCGGATCATTCTCTTGTAAAATGTGCATAGTTTTCTTTCCAATACCCTCAAGCGTATCCAAACCCGTGTTCAGTACCTTCGTACCAAGCGTAGTTACTCCACTAACAATACTTAAACCAAAAGCAGGCGACGCTTCATCCTGTTGAACATTTTGTGTCTGCCGACTACTTATAACTTGTTGCTTTGAAGTGTTATATACGATTTGATTACTTTCTGAATCATCCTTCTTATTTGCTACTTCGACGGCCTGCATGCGTGCTAACTCCTCCGGATCGGGTACACCAATAACCTGATTAAGACCTTGACTCACTGTTGAGGTAATATTACCAAGACCTTCAGAGGCTGTGGAGAATACTGATGAAACTACACCTCCAAAGAGTCCACCCCAGCCTGCAGTTGACTTTTGGGAAACTGTTGTATTTGATGTCTGTTGCCTTATTGGTCCTGTGGATACTCCACTGTTGCTATTAATATCCTGCTTGATTGGTTCAACTTTTTCCACCGATTCTGATGCTCTGGTTGAAATATTATTATTTGTTGGACTTAAAGTTTCGTTCTTGCTTTTTGGCTGTGGAAAGTTAGCTGCCTGTGCATCATCGAAGTTATCCTCGGCATCACCCCAATCATCCCAATTGTCATCTTCGTCATCCTGCTCCCAATCGTTTTTCGCAGGCATTGACTTATTGCTATTTTTCGCGTTAATTTCCGCCGACATTATTTTGATGGTGTAGATTAACTTTATATAGGATTTTACGCAGATATTGTTTTATTTACGTGTCTTTGTTGAGGGTAAAAATATGGATGAGGAAAACTCACATATGTTTGCCCGATACCGTTTAGTATCGTCTACAATTGCGAAGTAATTGCCCGATGATTTAGTCCCATCCGTACTCGTCTTATCGATAGTTTGTGATATTTGCAAACTAGATTATGGATTTAATCCACCCGTTAAATCTAAGGTTATATAAAAACAACGGCAACCCAGGATTTATATTAAAAAAAAGTTTTAAACAATCCATGCAATTTGAATCAAAATAACAATTCTGTCTGACTTTTTCTCTTTCAATTTCTTCATCAAAATTCTTCTTCAACACATTTTTGGCTTGCCTTTCTATTCTATCAAAATTTGTAAGAACACCCGATACAACTAAATAAACAGAATTATAATAAAAATAAAAAAAAATAGTTCCAGTTGTTAAGCCAAGTCATCAATGCTTTCAGTAATTCGCTTATCTCAAACGCTTGGAGTCGAAGATAATTGTGAGTCCATCAGTCTAGCATATAAATAAAATCTTGGCAGTATTTTCTTTTGGCAAATCATAAGAAATTTTCAAATTATATTTCGTTTACAGTGGGCTATTTAATAAGCGAGAGCACATCTCTAATTAGAGATTATTCTCTGATAATTTTCTTAATTTTTTCCACTACGTTCCACAAAAGCATCCCTGCATTCTCGTTTCGGTAGTCGGTCGGCCATTTTTCTTTTTCTTTCACTGAACGAGTGAAGTAGACGTTCGACGCGTTTTTCGTTCGTGTGCGGAAAATTTATAAAAAACTTGGAAGTTTTTCTCCATTACAAATAATTGGTAAAATTAAACCATTGGAAAGACTATACCTATATATATATAAATATAAATATATGCTGAAAGTGTTTGATATATTCAGCAGAATTAACTAGTTAAAATTTCATTAGTCCATGTGAAAAAACTGATGAGATAGCAAAAAAAGAATTACTGCCATAGACATAAAAAAAATCCTTAATCTGGACCGAGGCTTCTAGGAGATAGAGAAAAGACAATTTTGATTTTATTTCTTCTCGATTTCTATATACAATAGAAACAGTGTTAGCAAGTGAGCAAGCCTTCGAGATTTTCCTAAACGGAAAGAAAGAAAAAACCAGCAACTGATTGGAGGGTAATATGAGTAATGCTATTAACCAAAATGGCACAGGTCTAGAGCAGCAGGTAAGTTTTGTGAAAATAATGAATTACGATAGCCAACTTTAAAATTGTAGTGCGGGTATGAAAACACAATCAACTGGTGAACTTGTAAGTTTTTAAATGTTTATAATGAAAAATATTGATTTCATAACATAGTACATGCATACACGCTGTCCTTTCTGCCTACCGCAGTCGCAGCCGCTGCGGCCACCCGTTCGTTCCAGCCCCTTCGTGGAGCGCTCGTGCAATTTCATCGTTTCTTTTAGATTTTGAATTTCTTTTTTTGCTTTTGCATTCCCTTTCAATCGCTGATTACATTTTGCTTTCGCATTCCTTTTTAATCGCATATTCATCTTGGTTTTATGCCAACTATCACACTTCTTTTTTGTGGTTGTGATTCTTCTCGTTGTTGTAAGCAGTGTTGCCGCAAACCATTTTTAGTGGTAGCCAAATTCCTTTTAAAAAAGGCTAAAAAGAGCTAAACAAAATTCGTTGTGGCTAAAAATGTTGGCTAATTTTTTTTACTTGTATGCACATATACATATATATGTATATGATGGCAAATACATGACACCAACGTGAGGTCCGGAATAGATCAAAATGAGTAACCGATATTTCATTATTTTTAAACATTGTTGTTTTTAATTCACAAACATACATAATTCATAATTCATAAGGCAAGAAATTTCCGCCATAATACTTAGGAAATGGTTATTTATTTGTACAACGACTTTGAGATGGAAGGAGAGAAAGGGCGTGACGGGGAGAAGGGGCGTGACTCCCTAATCCCCCTAAACAAAAGGGGATGTACCGCGTCAATCCGTCGCCCATGTACCCTGGTGGAACCGAAGAATGACAGCATGGCATCTTCTTCGAAAATCTCCAACGCAACAGAATCTTCTTTTATTACAAAAAAACGTAATGCTATCTTCCGCAGGGAAATGAACCGAACAAAAAAATCTAGCTTCAAAACTTTGTAAAAAGCATCAATAACTTATCATCGCAGGTATTATCAATTCAAACACCACAAGGAACAACAACGGAAACGCAAACAATGACCCACCTCTTTGCTCACAAGTGGTCTCAATGCTCGAACGACAACAATTTTCCTGATCAATTCAACCAAGTTAAAAAAAAAAACAAATATAGCGCCAAACCAAACAACAAACCGAACAGCAATGAAAATGAAAACGCATATTTCCATGGACGAAATGTAATTCAATCTAAAAATTGCTAAAGGAAAAACACCAGGTTTTGGTCACATCTCGTACAGCATGATTAAACACTTGAACTTATCTACAAAAACGAGCCTTTTGGCACTACAATAATATTTCCCAATCAGCCACTATTCCCCAAAAGTGGAAAGCGGCAACCATCATCCCTCTTCTACATATATAACCATCTCGCTAATTCCGTGCGGAAATCAGTAGAGAAAATAGTCGCGTCACGTCTAGTCTGCTTTACAGAGGCAAAAAGGCTCATCTCATCCAACCAGGTCGGTTTTCGACCAGGAAGAGGATGTATGGATGCCCTGCTCACATCGACTACAATGTGGCAAAAATGCTATTAGCCCACAACCACATTTCAATATTGTCACTAAAGTTCGAAAAAGCGTTAGACAGGAAACGAGCTCACGTCATTCTATAGAAACTACATCAGTGGGTCGTTAGACCCAAGATTTTCAACTTTGTGAAATGATTCCTCCAAAATAGATAAATCCGAGTCAGGGTAAACGGTATTTACTCCAAATTATATCCTTTAACGAATCGTATTCCCCAAGGATCACCGCTTTCAGTAGTCCTCTTTTCAATCGCGTTTAACGAAATAAGTACTCAGAAACACCACTCTATCTGTACAGACGACTTATTTATAATGTGCAACGAAAAGAATGATAGCGAGTCAAACAAAATTTTAAGAAATATTCTGAAAGAATTTCTGAAAACTACAATCCTGGCCAAAATCGATTACGGACTTTTCTTAAACGGATCCGCTCCGAAAACAACTCTAAACATTATAAAACCAATGCACCACAAGGCGATTAGAACCAGCCTATACGCTTTTCGCACCACCCCGACAAATAACCTCTTCATTGAATCTGGCTTGCCCACACTATACAGAACGTTAACACTAGCTTAATACCAAAAGTTATTTTTAAATGAAGTAAGTAGGTCTAAAAAATTTTTTTTTTATCTTAATAAGCAACGACTCCTGATTCGCATGAAGTTTTGCTTTGCTTTAATCACTCAAAATGTTTTAATAAAAGTTCTGAAAAATTCTTGAAGGAAATGGCTATAAGAAGTTTTTTCATCCTGTAAAATTTCTAAAAAATGCACTTAGCAAACTTTTTCTGTAAGCTTGCGATATATACTGATATGTAAGAAATATGCAATATAAATTGTATGTTTAAAAGACTATCGATAGTTATCATCTAAAAAAGGATCATCAGGAGGGGTATCAATCGGCTCTGAACTGTCAAATTGTTTACGAGCCTGCAAAAAGGGCTATTCCCAAAAACGGCCTTAAAAATTTTCACTTTTCGTGTTTAAGGGAATACCCCAAATGTGCAAATTTAAAGTGTCTAAAAAATTTCCGTAGATTTTTTTTGTATGTATGTATAATCTAATCAAAAGACGATACTTTCCACTTGTTGGTGTTTTCAGTAGAGCTGGAAGTGATAAACGGATATTTTGAATATCTGTATAATTCTGTTATTAGAATATCTCAATAAAAAATCTGAATATAATACACATATAATATATTGATTAGGCACTCCCCGGGGTAATATACAGATATGTGTAATTTTGACAAAACAGCTTCTCTCGAGTGAGGTCATTTTCTCTTCAAAGCAGTAATTCATTGAGTTCTCGAATGATAATTCGAGTTCTCGTGTATTTGTATGTAGTTATTAATAGGAGTAGTTCAAGATGCTATCTTAATGAAAGTTAAATAAAAATGTCAAATTTTTAAAGGGAAGTTCCTTATAAGTTACTCTAAATTCCAACCTACAGAAAGCACAGAGGTTGTTTTGTCAAAAGTCCACAGATATGTATGTATGTAAATGAAACGTAAGTAAGCAAGAGAAGTTATAAAGTTGGTCGAAATTCTCTTGGAGTTTGACTTCAACATTGGATACTAGGTTTGGGCATAGCGTGGGTTGTGTGTCGGTGTTAGCGTGTCGGTTGGCGGCGTTCCTCTAGCCACCTGAGTGATGGCGATGAAGTTTTTGTTTTCCTCGTTACTTCCACACAATCACCAAGTTTTCTTAATTTTACTTTACTAATGACAAATATGAGACACTAATTTTTGTAAGCTCAACCAAACGACTGGAATTCTAAATTTATTGAAATTATACCTAACCATCTTCTCAACCATTTTATGATTTTATCCGTTAGTGTCAATATACATTTGTAGGTGTTTGGTTTAGTATGTATGTACACATGTGTGCCAAGTATTGACGTTATTCGAGTCTGCAAAAAATCAGCTACACACTGCTCTTCTTTGAAATTCTCTTTTACTCTCGTTCATATGGGTTAATTCCGCGTTGTTGCCGGGGGACATTGGCCGTGTTAGTAGTGTGCCAACGTCATTATCGCTATCGTAAGCGGCTGTGGCTCCAAATGTATATGTACACTCCGTACGTTTTGCTAGCGACGCTTCAGTAGTTACATATACAAAATATGTTTATGTATTACAGTATATTTTGCTTTGTTGCCTTTATGCTTAAGTGCACATTTAAGATACCTACCCCAAAATGCGCATCTGAGACATTATTTTTAACATTTATAAGGAAACTGCTCCGATAGATGCATTCAACATACCTGCACATTGGCGATAACTGCCTTAAAAATTGTGCAACTAGTATCAATTATCAAAGAAAGTATTACGTTTACCTGCACTGGCCTACAATTACCCAATTTTACAAGCTTTTATTCATTTTACTCATATCGCAGAACAACTTAAATGACTATCAATTTGTCTAGTTATATAGATAATAAGATACCATTCGAAAAAAAATTTCGCTTGCATTATTTTCTACGTGATAAGTGCTTCTCCATTATTTGGTTTCATAGGGATTCGGATACCTTCCTCATTGAAGTAGTAAAGAAAATTCGCTTAAGTGCTTTTTTCGGTTAGGTGCACAAGTTTTTCGCGCAAAGAGGGATGTGCAGCTAAGCAAAATATACTGTATTTAGGTGGTTTTTCTTAAAGAATTCAATTTTTTCCTACAATAGTTGAATATTTGTATATACGTTTGCACTCATATGGCTATTATTTGACGTGTCCGGATTGTGGGAAATTTTTAGTTGTTTATTTTTTCGTATTCCTTCATTTAATGGTGGCGATAGTAGAAGTTGAAGAGTTTTAAGTTTTGTATGCGTTGCAAAATCAAATTTTTAAGAAAGGTTCAATCAGCATCGCGTCCGATAGCATTAGGCGGCTGCGGAAATCGTGGCTACGCTGAGTGCGGCGTTTAACGTCACGACTCAAGTCCGTGCTAGCTACCAAGCTACATATGTACATACACCTACGTTCAACTAATTAGCACCTAGCACCGAAATTCAAAATGATATTGTTTGCAACTTATTTTTATTTACTTATTTTTAAAAATTTTAATTTAAAATATAATTCAATATATAACAGAAACTACATAAATAAAATTCAAAAAATTGTCATCAAAATTTCCCAATTTGTAATCATCATATTTAGAAATTTTGCAAGTGCAAGTTTCAAGCCCCTAAAAACTACTGTTGTTTTTATTTTAGAATTCTTTGTTTTGTGGATGGTGTTGCGCATTTTCTTCCATATAACGCATGATCAAAATCTATTTTTGTATTCTGATTACAAATTTGGAAATTTTGATGAACATTTATTGAAGTAGATACATTTTTAACCGACTTCCAAAAAAGGAGGAGGTTATCAGTTCGTCGGAATATATATATATTTTTTTTTATGTATTGTTACCGTACAACTTTGTATCACGTAACCCGATTTTGATAATTATTTTTGCATCGGAAAGGTAGAGTCTCAGAGGTGGTCCCATACTAATCTGGTTAAGATCCGATCAGTGGATCATGAGATATATACATATATACATATATATATATTTTTTTTTTTATGAGAGTTGAAGTCGGTTTTTTTTTGCAAAAATTACTTGTTAATTTTTTTAATTTGTGCAATCTTTTAAACTTTTATTTATGTTGTTTCTGTGATACGGGCTTGTGCCGCAAATCGCACGATTTGAAGTCGGTGCACACATTTCAAATTGTACGATGTGCAGTGCAGCACATGCCCGATAGATTTATTTATATTTCAAATGAAAATTATTAAAAATAAATAAATAAACATATGTTACAAACAAAAGGGGTATTTTCGATACGGTGCATACTGTCTAGCATGATGCATAGATACAACAACATAATTAGCCAGTCATAATATTTATGCTATCTATGCACCATGCTAGACAGTATGCACCGGAATAACCCTAATAATATTTTGAATTTCGATGCTAATTAGTTGAACGCAGGTGTACTAAGTCAAACTGTAGATCTGGGGTATCATCATCCATTCTTCATACGACCCTTTCTAACTGTAGCTCTTGGAATCAATCTGTGACTCGCTTTTTTGTCGTTATTGTTTAAATACACACATATGTATACTTATTGTAGATCATCGACTGAGCTAATATTTATGTATACTACGTACATACATTTGCAATCGCTTGTGACGCTATGAATCACGACATGGTTCACTCCATTTAAATGCTGGTCGTCTAGCTAATTATTGTATATTATTTGTTATATTTTAAATAGGCAGACAGACGTTCTGGTGTTTTCGTGTGTGTGTTACAGATAACAACTACTATGTACATATGTTCATAAAAATTGCCACTAACACGAAGTAGAGAGCATTTCCCCTAAACACTTTTGATTATTTAAATACCCCTCTCTATGAAAGAAGCGTACAACTTTTTGCTGTATGCGTTTATAATAGCCTTTACTATTTTAACTATTATTATTATTTATTATTTTAACTACCGTTATCACAAACAATGCTAATATTCAATACTAAATAATTATATGTGCAAAATGAAATNCCAAACACATAGAAGCTATTTTCATAATCAAAACCGTTTTATTATTTTCCGTAGTTATATTATTGCTAGAGCTCTTGTTAGTCGAGTAGTCGACTAGTCGACTAACCGCTTAGTCGAATAGCAAAAGTTATTTAAAAAATAATCGACTTCACTTATTCGAATGACCGTTTTCTTTCGACTTTTTACCAACCGCTCACAAACAAATAGTCGACTATCCGTTCATTATCGATTTTTCGACAAATTGTTTTCTTTCAATAATCATTGTTTTTTTTTTATATTTTATTTAATACTTATGCTTATTGACAAAACCCAACCACGCTAATAACAATACTTTTATGTTGAAAAACTGTCACTATTCGAATGATTTCGGTTACTCGATTTTCAGGCTACTCAATAGTGAGCGGTTAGTCGAATTCGAGCGGTTAATCGAATAATTGCTATTCGACTATCAACCGACAAAAAAGTTGCTAATCGGCTAGTCGACTAACCGAATAGCCTGATAGTAGATTTTTAACAAAAGCTTTAATTGTGGCCCATAATATCGCATGGCATTGACATTGTCCCGGAAATATAATAGGAATGAATTTTTGTGGCATTAAAGGTAGTAATCGGACACCAGAATATAATAAGAAGTTCCTTTGAGAATCCCGAACGACTATGGAAATAATAAGCTTGGTGGCCCTATACAAACCCCAAAAGAGTAGTGCAAATGACATATGTATCTATAGGTTAGCTACTAGGAATCTCTGATTTATGTAAAGTAAAAAGCGTATAGCTTTGGAAATCAAATAAAAACTTTTCACTTTGAGAAAAATTAATATCCAGAAGTAGAAACATTCTTTGCGCATTAAGCTGGCAAATTTTTCGCTAATTTCGACCGAGGATATTTGAAAATTTCAGCAGTAAAACGTTGTTATTCATACCGTGCGAACAACAAAATCGTTATTCAAGGAACAAAATAGCTTCTTTTATAGTAACTAACTTCAAACATGGGCTTTAATACCACTGGGGATTTGTAAGATTTTTACTTATTCAAAACAGATTGATAACGCGTTGTGACTTAAATAAACCAAACTTCACAAATAGGAGGAAATAATAAGGGTACTCATTTAAAAGCGCAAAACTCGCGAAAACTGGGCAATCTGCGCAATTTTAAACCCTCGCAAATGAAATGTCAAAATTTGTATGGCAAGCCATTTGCACAAAGAGAAACTTTGTTCGGAAATTTTGTCGCGCAAATTTGCGTAGTTTGCTGTGCAATTCTCAATCAATTATTTTGTGTGCTTTCATTTTGTTTTGTGCTCAGGACTAACATATTTAAATTTCAGTTTCAATTGTTCAACTTTTTAAATTAAGTATCGTCAAGATGAGTACCGCGTATACCCTTAATATAAATTTCACTACAAAATTTCGGTAAAATTTATGCCGCAAAGCCTAAAACAAATAAAATTGTACAATAGAAAAACAATCCAATGCCAACAAATAAATTTATCTTTAAAACTTTTTTTTAAATAATTGGTGACATAAAGCTTGTTTCTTTGCACATATTTGAAAATTTTTCTACGAAAATTTC
>NW_016158629.1:38370-119429 GCF_001687245.7 Rhagoletis zephyria
CCTTCATTTAATGGTGGCGATAGTAGAAGTTGAAGAGTTTTAAGTTTTGAATGCGTTGCAAAATCAAATTTTTAAGAAAGGTTAATCAGCATCGCGTCCGATAGCATTAGGCGGCTGCGGAAATCGTGGCTACCCTGAGTGCGGCGTTTAACGTCACGACTCAAGTCCGTGCTAGCTACCAAGCTACATACATACACCTCCGTTCAACTAATTAGCACCGAAATTCAAAATGATATTGTTTGCAACTTATATTTATTTACTTATTTTTAAAAATTTGAATGTAAAATATAATTCAATATATAACAGAAACTACATAAATAAAAGTTTCAAAGCTTGCAAAAATTTACACAAAAAAGATTATCAAACTTCACAAAATTGTGTCAAAATTTCCAAATTTGTAATCAGAATATTAAGAAAATTTTCGGGTTGCAGTTTTGTAGCCCATTCAATTTTAGTCTAATAAAGTGCAAGTTTCAAGTCCCTAAAACCCACCTTTTTTTAGATTTTTTTTCTTTTCTGAATGGTGTTGCGCATTTTCTTCCATATAACGCATGATCAAAATTTATTTTTGTATTCTGATAAAAAATTTGGAAATTTTGATGAAAATTTTTTGAAGTTGATAATTTTTTTTTTTGATTTGTGCAATCTTTTAAACTTTTATTTATGTTTTTAATATTTTTATTGAGCTTTGTACCACGATTGTTTATTAGGAAAAATTGAAAAAGCAACAAAGTCTAAGCGGTAGAAGTTATAGCACTATTTCGGAGATCACCACATCTCCTCATCAGACTTCTTTTTTTTCTCTATATTGTTTCTGTGACACGGGCTTGTGCCGCAAATCGTACGATTTGAAATCGGTGCAATTTGCTAAACTTAACAAAATGGCACAATTTGGCACTGAATCGATAGATATGAAGTAAATGTGTTTCTCGCCGTTTCCATTTGAAATCTTTATTCATTTTCTTAAAAGTATTAGAAAATAGTTTCCAGATCGCACCGATTTCAAATAGTACGATGTGCAGCACATGTCCGATAGATTTAATTATATTTCAAATGAAAATTATTAAAAATAAATAAATAAACATATGTTACAAACAATAGGGGTATTTTCGATCCGATGCGTACTGTCTAGCATTGGGCATAGATACTTAGCATAAATATCATGATTGTTGTTGTTTTATGTGCTCAAACAACAATAAAATTAACCAATCATGAATAACCCTAATATTATTTTGAATTTCGATGCTAATTAGTTGAACGCAGGTGTACTAAGTGAAACTGTAGATCTGGGGTATCATCATCCATTCTTCATACGACCCCTTCTAACTGTAGCTCTTGGAATCAATCTGTGACTCGCTTTTTTGTCGTTATGGTTTAAATACACACATATGTATACTTATTGTAGATCATCGACTGAGCTAATATTTATGTATACTACATACATACATTTGCAATCGCTTGTGACGCTATGAATCACGACATGGTTCACTCCATTTAAATGCTGGTCGTCTAGCTAATTATTGTATATTATTTGTTATATTTTAAATAGGCAGACAGACGTTCTGGTGTTTTCGTGTGTGTGTTACAGATAACAACTACTATGTACATATGTACATAAAAATTGCCACTAACACGAAGTAGAGAGCCTTTCCCCTAAACACTTTTGATTATTTAAATACCCCTCTCTATGAAAGAAGCGTACAACTTTTTGCTGTATGCGTTTATAATAGCCTTTACTATTTTAACTATTATTATTATTTATTATTTTAACTACCGTTATCACAAACAATGCTAATATTCAATACTAAATAATTATATGTGCAAAATGAAATATGTATTCAGTTTCCACGTACTCCAGTGTTAAAAATTTTGATCAGAAAACTACATCAATGACTGTGTGGTAAAAACCCAAACACATAGAAGCTATTTTCATAATCAAAACCGTTTTATTATTTTCCCTAGTTATATTATGGCTAGAGCTCTTGTTAGTCGACTAGTCGACTAATCGATTAGTTGAATAGCAAAAGTTGTTTAACAAATAATCGACTTCACTTATTCGAATGACCGTTTTCTTTCGACTTTTTCAACTAACCGCTCACAAACAAATAGTCGACTATCCGTTCATTATCGATTTTTCGACAAATTGTTTTCTTTCAATAATCATTGTTTTTTTTTTTTTTTTTTTTTTTTTTTTTTTTTTTTTTTTTTTTTTTTTTTTTTTTTTTTTTTTTTTTTTTTTTTTTTTTTTTTTTTTTTTTTTNATAGTGAGCGGTTAGTCGAATTCGAGCGGTTAATCGAAAAATTGCTATTCGACTATCAACCGACAAAAAAGTTGCTAATCGGCTAGTCGACTAACTGAATAGCCGGATAGTCGATTTTTAACAAGAGATCTAATTATGGTCCATAATATTCCGTGGCATTGAACTATATAAAGAAAAGCCCGGAAATATAATAGGAATGAATTTTTGTGGCATTAAAGGTAATAATCGGACAGCAGAATATAATAAGAAGTTCCTTTGAGAATCCCGACGACTATGGAAATAATAAGCTTGGTGGCCCTATACAAACCCCAAAAGAGTAGTGCAAATGACATATCTATAGGTTAGCTACTAGGAATCTCTGATTTATGTAAAGTAAAAAGCGTATAGCTTTGGAAATCAAATAAAAACTTTTCACTTTGAGAAAAATTAATATCCAGAAGTAGAAACATTCTTTGCGCATTAAGCTGGCACATTTTTCGCTAATTTCGACCGAAGATATTTGAAAATTTCAGCAGTAAAACGTTGTTATTCATACCGTGCGAACCATGATTCAATAATACAAGGTTCGATAAACTGACAGTTGTCTCTCTCGCACCGCTCCCTTAGCAGTGGCACCGTGTTGCTTCTTTGCAAATTTACATGGAAACAGTGTAGCTTTGGTGTGAAATAAAAGTATAAGCTTTTGTGCAATATGTTTATTTGTATATGCATATGAAGCATATTTAACTGATGAAAACATAAGCATTGGATGTTTACATCAATCTCATAGTAGTCTTATTTTAATTTTGAGTCATTTTGCAGTTTTTATACGGCTAAATAGCATATAAATTACGTAATTCACGTAGATATATCAATATTACGTTCAACATTTCGTTTAAAATGCCAGATTTCCTGCAAATACATTAGAATTTACAAAAGGAATTTCACTACTAATTGCCTACTTTGCGTACTTTTCTACTACCATTTTCGAAACAAGGGATTGCATTCTTGCCCTTTCTCTGTCCTTCGTAAATGCAACCTTTTGTAAGGGAGTGTCAAACCGCAGCTGTCAATAATTATCTAACCTTGTATTATTGAATCATGCGTGCGAACAACAAAATCGTTATTCAAGGAACAAAATACCTTCTTTTAGAGTAACTAACTTCAAATATGGGTTTTAATACCACTGGGGACTTGTAAGATTTTTACTTATTCAAAACAGATTGATAACGCGTTGAGACTTAAATAAACCAAACTTCACAAATAGGAGGAAATAATAAGGGTACTCATTTAAAAGCGCAAAACTCGCGAAAACTGGGCAATCTGCGCAATTTTAAACCTCGCAAATAAAATGTCAAAATTTGTATGGCAAGCCATTTGCACAAAGAGAAACTTTGTTCGGAAATTTTGTCGCGCAAATTTGCGCAGTTTGCTGTGCAGCTCTTAACTAACTATTTTGTGTGCTTTCATTTTGATTTGTGCTCAGGACTAACATATTTAAATTTCAGTTTCAATTGTTCAACTTTTTAAATTAAGTATCGTCAAGATGAGTACCGCGTATAGATGAGTACCCTTAATATAAATTTCACTACAAAATTTCGGTAAAATTTATGCCGCAAAGCGTAAAACAAATAAAATTGTACAATAGAAAAACAATCCAATGACAACAAATAAATTTATCTTTAAAACTTTTTTTTTAAATAATTGGTGACCTAAAGCTTGTTTCTTTGCACATATTTGAAAATTTTTCTACGAAAATTTCAAACATAATGGTACAATTAAATTATCTTGTCATAAACTAATGCATATTTATAAAGTTCTTTATATTCTTTTGATATACATAGTTAATGAATACTATTGGTTTTTTATTTAACTAGTTTTTCCTTTTTGAATAATAGTATGTTCGGAACACCTCTTACACACTCACGTTTCCGAAGCTACAATACATGGCAACGGCAACATGAAAGTTTATTCAGTAAAAAAAAGAAAGTTATTAAAAATCTCACTTTATCCTACTCAAATTTAATGGGTTTACCTAATTTTTTTTTTAATTGTGAATAAAAAATTCAAAATTTTTGGTGGAAATTTAATTTTTATACATGGTTCGAAATGTGGATTTATATGGTGCTTGTTATAAAAAGCCTTATAATAAACATTAAATAAAGAAAATCAAAATGTCACTTAACTTAATTAGCTGACTACAAGTTTATGTATATGTACATATTTTTTTATTTAAAACGTTTTGAATCTTACCTGGAGTAAATGCCCTCCTTTTCTGATCCAATTGTCCTACCAAGCTAAATGTTCATCTGGTACATATATGATGACAAATAGGCATTTTAAATAAGCAATTTATATTCAGTTTTCGCTGTCAGTACTACGTCAGCTGCAGAGGGTTAAGACGCAAAAAATTAATATTTTTTCTATCAAACAAAAAAAAGAAACCATTCTATTTTAAGAATTTGTTTAAAAACTACGTAATCTTATAATTTCATGCTATATTTGTCATTTTATAGCCATGCAAAGCGAATTCATATGCGGTGGTATTGATTCATCAAATAAAAAAATTACTTGTATTTAGTTTTTGGTTTTAGCAGGCCATTGTCAAGTTTCAGATATTCTTCCCCAAATGAAAAAGGGCGACAGAAAGTACAAATACTCACGTTTTCACTCACTCTCAAGCGAAATACAAATTGTTTGACAATCAAACTCAAATACTCACAGCTGATGAAACAACACCACCTAATACATACATTTGAATTCGCCTTTATAGCTATGAATATAAAAACATATTTGTGTATATACACGAGCGCGCTTTTTTATAAATTTTTTAATACTTCACCTCCTTTGTACATGCAGCTTTCTTTTCCGTTTGCTTAAAGCATTTTCGCAGATGCATATACATACAGTGGAGGAAAAATAAATAGGGACGCGACATTTTAACAAATTTTGCCTATTGTTTATTCAATACATATCTATTATTTTTTTTTATAAATAACATCAACATCAAAAAATAAACAAAGTTTTTTTCTAATACAATCGTCGCTCGGGGAGAAGCTTGGCCCAACACTAAAATATTTTGTAAGCGCCAATCTTTTATTATTGTTCATGCCTAATCCTATTTCATACAGTCAGTTACCTTGTTTATACCTACGTAAGAACCGCATTAAAAAAAAATTATTTGACTCAACACATTTCTCTTTCAAGCATTTACCCAGCTATCAAAATTGTCAGAAATCTGTTAGATATTCGTCAGACTCGTCGGCAAAAAAGTCAGAAATCTGTATGCTTTTAGCCGATATCGGTCAGAGAAGCGTATGGAGAAGTTGACAGGAAGTCTAACCGACACGACGTGGGAAATTCTGACTTAATTACCGACGATTCTGACGGATATCTAACAGATGTCTAACCAAATAATCATGGAAAATAAGAATCATCAGACGTGTATACCCGAAATCGGACATAATTCGTTCAGACACATCGGATAAGGAAATAAATAAAATTCTCCAGACATTTCGCCCAGAAATCTGTACGAAACCTGTAAGACTTGTCTAAATAGTCAAATTTTTATTCCGACTTGTCTGATACCAGAAATTGTCTGGCAAAATTTTTTTCCATTAATTATATAGTTCATTCTATAACATAAACCATATAAATCAAAGTTTCACACATTGGCTGCGTTTCTTTATATATTCCGGATAATCCCATGTTACAGCTGGAATAAACAGAATACGTTTGAAATATACGTTAACATATCATCAGGAACGTTCTAAAGAATAAGTAAACAAAAAAGTTTATTCCAAACGTTCAGAATGAATAAAGAAATTCAGCCATTATATAAAGTTCAAAAAAATGCAAACAATATTCATCAACATTTAAAAATTTTTATTCGGAATTTCTACTGTTATAATTTTTGTTTTGAGAGTGTTGGACATTTTGTTCCATATAAAAATAGATCTTGATCGACGCATTAAATATAAAAAAATAAGCAAATTTTTTTTAAATGTTGCGTCCCTATTTATTTTTCCACCACTGTATGTATGCATCAGGGATGTTGCGACTATTTGCATTCGCATTCGTTACGCGAATGATTCGCATCATTTTACACATTCGCATTCGCATTAAATGATACGCATGCTTTGCGAGAGTCCACTCTAATATTATTGAAATGGCACTAAGTCTGTCTAACCAGGGTGCGGACAATAACCGGCTTTTAGCTTCAGGCGCTAAACGGTGTAGTACATACATCAAGCGAATTGATGGGCCTTCAACAAGTGCTGCTAAAAGTCTTATAAGCAACCTAGAAATAATTTAAATTCCTCCAGCGAAAGCGAAGGATCGGATGTAGAATCTGGAGACATTAAAAAAATGTGAAATTAAAGCTGAATTGATGGCCTATCTTAAAGAAAAAGAGCTTATCTCTGTGAAAATCCTCTCGTTTATAAACGAGCCTCTAAGAAATCGCATCATGGGAGAAAAGGCAGCAAAATTACTTTTTTTTTTTTAATATATGTATGTCCCTTTTGAACTTGACTACCAGATTAAAACACTTGTATGGGTTAAGTACTCCTTCAATGTTCTAATAATTTACAAACTTTTTAAATAATAAAAACGATGACTTTGAGTTGATTATACCTTTTTTAGTGTTATTCCTAACATTCGCACATTGGCATTCCGAAAATTCGCATTCGCGATTGTGAAAAATATGACATTCGAAACATCCCTAGTATGCATGCATACTTACACAATTGTGCATCATTTGACCGTGCAGCTGAGAACCTTGTTCCTAATACTCACAGATTCACGGGGTCGTTGATTTAGCTCTTTGTATTCGTTTCTCTTATTATTATTGTTTTATTTTGCAAGTTGGTGCTGATTCAGTTGCGATATTGAGATCGTTTTACGAGCATCAGACGTCGGCGGAATTGTTTTAACAGCACCAGCTATGGCGAAAGTGAAAGAAAAAATTTACAAAACGGCACGCGATAATAAAAACATGAACATTTTTATAAAACAGTTAATTGTTAGATTGGTTTATTTAGATGCAGTAAATATTCGCTACGTATGGTGTTCCCTAATGCAATAATTTATGATGTTTCCCTATTACGAAAGCTAAGATAAAAAAAAAATAGTTTTGTTACTTTTTACAATTTCATGTTACCAGATGGAACCTTTAAAACCTAGTCAACCACCTCATTCCGTTCCTAACCACCAGCTGTTGCGTTTTCAGTTCCTATGTCGGAGGAATCAGTTTTGGTTTCAATTTATTTTTCTCGGTTTGCATTATTTTTTTTTTTTTAACGCTCTTCCCCCGAGTTTTCATCAACTGCTCCATATACTAATTAGTGGGAACTGTAAAGGCTTCAGGCATGGTGAATTTATAATTAATGATTTCACCTTGGGCTTCAGTTACTTTTGAATATTTTCCTTTGTGAAAACAAGTCGGAAGTAAAGTTTTTTATTTGTCAAAAACCTGATTTCTTCAATTCGAAGTTCTCATAATGGAAAGCTTTGATAAAAATGGTTGGAGAGTTAGTAAGTTGATATTGGTATTTATAGGAAATATTCCAATTAGTTGCCATAGCAAACAACCCGCACTACTATTTGGCATATTCTTATTTTTCCCGAAAATTCTTAATTAAAAATTATGTAACATTTTCAGATTGCTGGTCTGGACTTGAATGGCGGCACAGCTAATAATAGCAGCCCCATAACAACGAAGAGTTCATCCAATTCCGGCGTTTATATTCCTCCACATCTACGTGAAGGTGGCAATAGCGCACCTGACGCTAATAGTGATAACCGCGAGGAGAGAACTCCATCGTCAAAGTACGAAGGCAGAGAACAGCGCGGCGGAGGCGGTGGAGAGTATCGCAAAGGCGGCGGTAGTCGTGGTTATAACAATTCCGGTGGTGGTTACGGAGGCGGTGGACGCCGTGGTGGTGGTGGCAGATACGACGAAAACAGCGGTTTCGACGGTATGTTGCTGTAAAATGATAAATTCAATGCAATATACATACATACAAGAGTTTTAATGTTTGTGAAAAATATTGTATTTGTAATCTCAAACACTTAAATTTCCCATTTATAGGAGAAGGCGAAAATCGACGTGGTGGGGACGATTGGAATCGTGGGGGACGTGGCCAACAAAATTCACGAACATTTGATAGACGTGAAAACGGAGGTTACCGTGGTGGACGCGGTCAGGGCGGAGGGGCCGGTAGCGGAAGTGGTAGCAATCGCAACAGTGAAGCATTCGACGATACAGCCCAGCCACAACAACCACGCAACGATCGTTGGCAGGAGCCAGAGCGTCCATCCGAGGAGGGCGTACAGCAGCGCAATGAACGCGGCGGTGGTAGTGGCGGCGGCAACGGCAATGGCCCCGGCACCGGCAGCGGCGGAGAACGCAACTATGGCGGTCGCTGGAAGGAGGATCGCCGAGGTGACGTCGACTACACTAAACTGGGAGCACGTGACGAACGCCAGGAACAGGAGTTATTCGGTGTCGGCAACACCGGCATTAACTTTGACAAATACGAGGATATACCCGTGGAGGCGACGGGACAGAATGTACCGACTAACATCACATCGTTTGAGGACGTGCAGCTGACCGAGATCATACGCAATAATGTGACTTTGGCTAGATATGATAAACCGACACCGGTGCAGAAACACGCGATCCCAATTATAATAAATGGGCGCGATTTAATGGCCTGCGCACAGACTGGTTCGGGCAAGACTGCAGCCTTCCTGCTGCCCATTCTCAATCAGATGTATGAGCACGGCATGACGCCACCACCGCAAAATAATCGCCAGTACAGTCGCCGCAAGCAGTATCCGCTCGGCTTAGTGCTGGCACCGACGCGCGAGCTAGCCACACAGATTTTCGAGGAGGCCAAGAAGTTCGCATATCGTTCACGCATGCGTCCCGCTGTACTCTACGGCGGTAATAATACAAGCGAGCAAATGCGCGAATTAGATCGCGGCTGCCATCTGATTGTGGCTACGCCGGGTCGTCTGGAGGATATGATTACACGCGGCAAAGTGGGCTTAGATAACATACGATTTTTGGTTTTAGATGAGGCTGATCGTATGTTGGACATGGGTTTCGAACCACAAATTCGACGCATTGTCGAACAATCGAATATGCCACCAACTGGTCAGAGGCAAACCTTGATGTTCTCAGCTACTTTCCCCAAACAAATACAAGAACTGGCATCTGATTTTCTTAGCAATTATATATTCTTGGCTGTAGGACGTGTGGGTTCCACTTCAGAGAATATAACCCAAACTATATTGTGGGTTTACGAGCAAGACAAGCGTTCATATTTGCTTGATCTACTATCGTCGATACGCGCCGGAGCTGAATACTCTAAGGATAGCTTGACATTGATCTTTGTAGAGACGAAGAAGGGCGCCGACGCACTGGAGGAGTTTCTCTACCAGTGCAATCATCCCGTGACAAGCATTCATGGTGATCGCACACAAAAGGAACGTGAGGAAGCTTTACGCTGCTTCCGGTCTGGCGATTGTCCCATTTTGGTTGCCACTGCTGTGGCGGCACGTGGTTTGGACATTCCACACGTCAAGCACGTTATTAACTTCGATCTGCCGTCGGATGTGGAGGAGTACGTACATCGTATTGGTCGTACGGGCCGTATGGGTAACCTTGGCGTTGCCACATCATTTTTCAACGAGAAGAATCGCAATATTTGTGGAGATTTGCTGGAGTTGCTCGTCGAGACAAAGCAGGAAGTTCCCGGCTTTCTCGAAGAGCTGATCTCATCAGATCGCTCACACGGTGGCAATAGGAGACGAGGAGGAGGCGGTCCCGGCGGTGCACGCTATGGTGGCGGCTTCGGATCACGTGATTACCGTCAAACGTCTGGCGGTGGAGGCGGCGGCGGTGGAGGCGCCCCACGTAGCAGTGGTGGGCCCCCAAGAGGTGGCGGTGGCGGCGGTGGATCGTATCGCAGCAACGGTGAGTAAATTGTAGCAAGATTAAGGAAAAAAGGAGATGTATACTCCGATTTTTATATCATACTACATTTATGATCAGATCTTTAAAGCAAAGAAGTAGTGATAAAATGTAATGTAGAATTTTGTTTTATGAAATCGTTCGTAAAATTATTTTAATTTTTCTCTTCCAGGTGGCAGTTCCGGTGGCGGTTACTATGGTGGTGGTGGTGGCGGCGGAGGTGGTGGCGCTGGCGGTGGCTCCTATGGTGGCAGTTACTCATCATCCCATGCCAACTCCAACTCCGGTCCTGATTGGTGGGGAAGTTAAATACATAAAGTGAACTAATTGCGAATATCCGCTGAAAGCGAAAAATCAAATAAATAAAATTGATTAAATAAAAAGTAAAAACAGATAAAATCAGCAACAAACACGAAGATTTTTGAGAGAGTGCAAGGCGAAGATTATGTATTTAACAACAATGCATAAGACATTATAGTATATACGAAAAGAAACAAACAAACAAAAATCGAAGCAAAGCAGAAGTGAATGAAAGAACTCTTTGAATATATAAAAATTATATATTACTATTATTTATGTATAGATTATTAATTTTATAAAACAAGCAAACATTCAAACAAATCATATTACACATTAACATACCAATGCAAAAAAAAACAATCACTCTCCACACCAAAAAAAAAAATTACGTCCAAACAAATTACACACCGTATACATACACACACGCTGCAACCCAACCAGACAAATGCAACCTAATGCAATTTTTCAAACTCGCTCCTAAATACTTTCTTTTATAAGTATGTATAATATGAAAAAGGAATAACACGATATGTCGAAAATTACATTAATGAATGTCTCTTACTTATCGAAAAATAAAATAAACAACTGCAACAAATTAAAATAAACAATTTTAAATTATATGAAAAATATACATGATTAAAACAATGAAAAGAAAGTGTTGAAATGTGTGTAGGAATGATTACAGTGGAAACAGTGCAGGCGCAAGCAGCGCAAAATTTTAAAATCCAGCGAAAGTCTTGAAATTGTATTAAATATGGTGTGGTTGAAGATGCGACCAGTTATTCTTTTATCTAAATTGCATTGATAAAATACATTCGAAAGCACTCCCTCAAATGTTATGATTCTTAAAAATAAAAGAAGGAAATGCAAAACAAAAGAAAATACAAATACAATTTACATATTTGAATTTCATTTTTATTATTAATTAATTATAAATGTAATAATGTAATGTAATTGCATTCGAAAGCATATATGAAAGAAAGCTAATGACGAGGTGTTGAAAAAGGTAAACAAAAAATTAGATCTTATTTAAAGCAACTCAAAACATGCTTACTAAAAAAAAATGTGTAATTAAAATGAGTACACAGCGGATATAAGTAAAATAAAACACGAGAATCATCAGCAACAGCAATTTCAAATAGTAAATTACCACGAAACCTACAACAAGATACAATAAAAAATATATATTAAACAAGTTTGCTAAATAAATGTACTTTTTAGCAAATGAAAAAGCAAATGTTTTACTGGGTATGGATGGGCTGTTGGTGCTTTGATTGCAGTTTTGCAATTTTAACAAACAAAGGTTACATTTACATATTCTTAAGAGAAGTCAAAGACAGATGTTATGACATTAAAGGATGAACCGGGTGGGAAACAATTATCTATTCCGCTGACCTGAAGATGCTGCTTCCAGAGGAGGAATTTGTATGGTATTATAATTACAAAATTTGCAATAGGGCTCCTTTTTCGGCAGCACAAATAGAACATACAAAGTTCGAACGGCTTGATTATACGGGAGTACAAAGAACAAACACGAAGGATGGTGAAGGTTTACAAAACTAAGGATATTAAAAATACATCTTTGTTTTATTTCCACCCGTTTCTGTTCAGCGAGACGCAAATTTGGATTGGAAATTCCCCTATGTGAAAAAGAAACTAACAATTTTTACTTAACATCTGGCGACTCGAATTGAGTTTTGTTTTACTTTGTGTATTCGATTAAAGATTTTTTAAGTACATACTTGAAGAAAATGTTTTTGGTTCCTTTTTTTCTCCAGTAAATGCTTTACTTTTACTCTAACCTAACGCTTCCTAGAGGAACCAAGGGCAAGAAGACTAAAGAATCGCTATCGACAGGGAGTTTAAATTGGTTATGTGGCACAAAAGTAAATATGTACATACGTATGTATGTAAAAACCATGCAGGTGTTCAGTTATTTTGATGACGCATTTTTATTATAATCTAAATAAATACAATTTCTATGAACGTACATGTTGTATAAACATAAAAGATCACTTTTGAATATTCTGTAATAGCTGCGACAGTCCCTGCTACAGACGAAGTGCGCATTCTAAATTCTTCATCCCAAAGAAATGTTAAACATCCGATTTCTGATTGAGTGCCGCATAACCAACCGGGATCTCTTTTAATTCCGACTTGAGACACAAAAATTCGCCGCCGATACACATTATAGTCGTTGTGATTGCATTTAGCAACCACCAACTAACATTCGACGGAAAATTTGAGTTATACCACCAACAGATTAGTAAATGAAGGATGTGGAATGTGCAGCTGTAAAGAAATNAACTAAAGAATCGCTATCGACAGGGAGTTTAAATTGGTTATGTGGCACAAAAGTAAATATGTACATACGTATGTATGTAAAAACCATGCAGGTGTACAGTTATTTTGATGACGCATTTTTATTATAATCTAAATAAATACAATTTCTATGAACGTACATGTTGTATAAACATAAAAGATCACTTTTGAATATTCTGTAATAGCTGCGACAGTCCCTGCTACAGACGAAGTGCGCATTCTAAATTCTTCATCCCAAAGAAATGTTAAACATCCGATTTCTGATTGAGTGCCGCATAACCAACCGGGATCTCTTTTAATTCCGACTTGAGACACAAAAATTCGCCGCCGATACACATTATAGTCGTTGTGATTGCATTTAGCAACCACCAACTAACATTCGACGGAAAATTTGAGTTATACCACCAACAGATTAGTAAATGAAGGATGTGGAATGTGCAGCTGTAAAGAAATTTTGTGTTTATTTAAACTGAAAAGTACACGGGCAAATATTTAACTCAGCTCTTTAATACTCACCTAAAATCTAAACATAATTTTGCGCGGCGTACAATAAACCACAACGCCAATGAAGCAACAAATGAATTTAGCACAAATGCGAGTATAATAAGTCGTCCACCAGCGTCGGAAATGTGTATTTCCTATTTCAGAAATCGCCATTAGAATAGAAATTATGATTTGGATTCGTATTTGCCATACTTACATGATACTCAAATACATTATCCAGTGTGTAATTATCGCCAGCTAATATGTTAGCGAAGAAAACCAATAGACCCAAGGAGAAGTATACGCATGATTGCATGGATATGATTTGGGCGACGAGTAGCATGGGATCCCATTGTGTATTTCGAAATGTACCCGCCTTCATGGCTGGGCACTTTTGATAATTTTCGTTTACAAATAAGTATATAGTATTGTCGTTATAATTGTTTTGTTATTCCACTGATTTTGTTGTTCAAAAGCAAGGAAATTATCAATTCGTTAGTACAAAAAGGAAAATAAACATTACAAAAAGGGAATGTCAAATAATTTGTTGCTACATATACGTCAGTGAATCATCTGTTGCGAAGTGCTGCCAGTATCTTAAGATAGGTACCAAAACGAATTCATTTGGTGGGTACCCTGACATATTTGGTTCCTGGGTGGGTACCCAGATTATAAGGGGCCTCCACTCAAACCAAAAGTAGGAGCTTGGGGTCTTCCCACGCATTTCGGTAGTTTTGAAGAATTGGTAATTGATACTCCTTGAAATTTCAACTGCGAACATGATTTTTGGGTTATTGCTCGTAATCTGATAAATGATTTTTTGCAAGAGAGATTTAGTTTCGTATAGAGAAATTAGGAAAAAAACTATATACATACGTCTTTTCTAACTAATTTACATATTTGTGAGAGTAAAATGTAATAATCACAGCTGAAAAATACGGTGCATACATACATACATAATTCGTACCTATAAATTGTATTCAATTCAACTAGCATGGATCATGATTTCCATACCACGATAATATTCGGCCAAATGGTAAAATATAATTCTAATAAATCAAAATACGTGCAGAAACAAACTTACCCAATACCCAATTTTCAATCTGTACCATAATCTCATAAAGCAAATTTAAGATTGTCGTTAATTTCTTCATGATCTGATGATCGGATTTAGTATTGGACCACCTGTGAGGTCCTTTAAACATACATACATAACAAAAAAAAAAATAATATTCCGACGAACTGATAACCTTCTCCTTTTTGTGGAGTCGGTTAAAAATAAATATGTAAATATTTATGTACATACACATCTGCAGAAAATTTCTTCTAAAACTATTGCATTATTCAATACAACTTATTTTCTATGACAGATTTGTTAATGAAAAAATTTGATATTGTGAACTGTGGTTACTAAATTTTATAAAACTATTATTATTATTATAAAACTGTGGTTACTAAACAACCGTTATTGTCGCAATTTCCAGATCATTGCTTGCACATGGATACAAACAATACTGTGCTTGCTTTGTGCCCCAGTATTTTATCTAAAGTTGATAGGAAGAATGCTTTTAATTACTAAATATTAAAATTGTAAAATGGCATAGGATACTTAAAAACTAAAAAAGATTGAATGTCACTGTAACGCAATAAGCTTTCTCATGACTGAAGAGCATCTAGAGTTTTGTCACATCTAACAGGAGCGATTATTAGCAAAACAACTTCTTCAACTGTAACAACTCGACTGCGGCGACACCGTATACAAATGATATAATAAAGTTACAATAATCTTATCCATAACAAAACGCTAACTAACCTAATCATTTATGATGCAATGTAAACGCTATTGCAATAAGAACCGACCAAACTTAACTTTAACTCAAATAGGTCACATGGCTCGATCCAATTAGACTCGAAAGGTGACTATCAGCTGATTGCTCATGTGAGCGCACCTCTTTTTTTTTATTTTGCAAACACAAAATGAAAAACCAGATAGTTTGAGGCATAAAACGAAAAATGAATGAACCTTTATTGCTTAAGTATCCACACTTTTCTCATCAACTATTGCATAACAACAAGAACACAAAATATATATTAGTTATACTTTATGATAACAATGCTAGCGTACATTTTTCTTCATACTTTTCGGCATAATACTTTAAAACGTTTAGCTTAAAATCATTTAGTGCATTTGCGCCCACTTTTGTATTTTGTAAATTAAGTAGCGACCTTCAACGCATCGTCGACACGTTGAAAATCTGGAATTTTTCTTAAGTAAAGGCGTAATTGCACCATTACAATAATGCAATTAAATGGAACGTACACGAATATCGGGAATTTGCTGCTTAGTTACCTAGTTTTTTGATTGGTTAGTTAATTAATAAACTTTACAAGTAATACGACGAATAATAGAAATGCATTCAAGCTGGCATTTATCCCTTCACCCATGGATGTGATAATTTATTTCAGAACGTAGTTTTTGTGCAACTCAGGCTTGATATTGTAGACGAATTGAAGGACTTCCTCGATTACGGGTTCTTTGCGTGAGGCAATCGAACGTTCCATGTCAGCTAATTTCGTACGGGTATCAGCATCGATCTTAGCGGCCACACCTTCGCGTGAGCCCATATGCTGCAAATGAAAGACAAAAAAAAAAAAAATTATTACAAGATTTCTTGCATGTAACTGGGGCTACAAAGATTAAATCAATTTCCAGTTCCATTGGCCCTGCTTAAGTCTCTTACCTTGGCCTCGAATTCTTTGAACTGACGTTCACGTTCTTGGCGGTATTTTTCAATTTCTTCGGTTGCCTCATCCTTGGCTTGTTTCAATCTTCTTGCCTTGCCTAAAAAGTCGTAAAAATTGTGTAAGACGAAAGCGATTCACCATTTACAAAGTGGTTAGTTACTACTCCACTGAATTTTTGCTTATCACATGACCCCTTTGATTGCTTTTAAAGGGGGTGGAAGGGGAGTTGGAAAGTATGAAAACTCTTGTTTTTCACTATTTTACTTACGTTTTCTGGCCTCTGCTACCTTCTCGGCAGCCTTCTTTTCAGCGGCGAGCAGCTGTTGGATACCCTGCGTTTGGCTAGTCATTTTCACTTTTAATTAATTAAGGCAACTTTTATAGTTACTTTAACTACGCTGCAAAAACTTTTATAACTTCGTTCCACACAAGACAAGAAGAAAAATCCAAGTGACGTTCGATATGTGACAAGTGACAACGCAGTCACATGAAAAAAACTCCTATTGATTGAGTAGAAGGTAAATGTACGATTTCGAGACTCGTTGTGGATCTAATAAGATAAGTTCGATTTTGTAGTGCTGCCAAATTTATCTATGAAATTTGCTAATTGGAATCACACTTGTGAGAAAATTGATAATCTGTCTGTTTTTTAATTGTTTTATTGATTTGTATAACAAAAACAAGCATGCTTTAGGTATTCGCACCATTGAAAGAGAAAAACTTGTTTCATTTCTAATTGGTATTTGAATTCCTTAAAATTAACTGGGCAGCACTTTTTCATGTAAACAAACCGTTTTCATGCGGTTAGGGAGGTTAGGGATCAAATGCGTTGCCGGAATCGGTTAGGGACCAATTAATTTCCTTCATGTTGACAATTCTGAGTTTTTCATCCTAATAAGGAAATCACCAATTACAATTTAAAAATATTCTACTAAACAAAACGTGCCGTGTGTGAAAATCAAGAAAATTTCTCACTCTTTCACAATGGAAAAGACCACAGCAAAAAGTAAGAAAGAAGCCAAAGATGAAAAACAAAAGGATCAGAAAATCGAGGAGCAGGTAAGTCACCGGATGATCGGGCCAGATATCTATGTACATGTTAATTGTCCCGGGGCCATACCGGCTAACGGGGCCAAGGTGAATTGTACTGAAAATTTGCAATCTTATGTGATGTGTGGCGCTTCCGTTTTTAACCATAGATAATGAAAATGCTGGAAGAAGAAGCGGCAGGAGCTATTCCGGAAGAGAAATTTGCACTGCTACTGCGTAAGCATGTAGAAAGTGAACGTGGCGCTAGAAAACTGCGACAGGAAATGAAGGTGCAGGAAAAGCAGTTGGAGACTGTCTTACGGGAGAAGGAAAACTTGCAGCGCGAATACAATAAAAGTGTTCTGATGCGGTAAGGTATCGCGTTCGTTACTCTTCTTAAATTTATCATCTTTTTTTTCTTTAGAGACAAATTGCAGGAAGTCTGTCGCGAACAGCAGAAACTAATCAAATCTGTGAAAAATGAAAGTATACAAAAAATACGGGAAGAAGAGGAGCGGCGAAAGGAAAGTCAATCAAAATTCCAATCATCACTTAACGAGATCACGCAGTCTTTAACTAAAAATAATGATGAAAATTTGAAGTTGCGGGATCATAACTTGGAAATGACCAAAAAGTAAGCAGAAATAAACTATGAAAGTTAACTAAATTATTTTGATAATCAACTATCGTACAGATTGAAAATGCTAGCAGAGCAATATCATATGCGTGAGCAACAGCTGGAAAAGCTAAACGAGCAGGTGCAGTTGGAGTCACAATTGCATCAAGCCAAGCTGAATAAGGTGCAAGTTGAGGCTGCTATGGAGAAGGAAATTTTGTTAAAGTGAGGATACATTTAACATATTACAAAACAAAAGTATGTATCGACTTGACACTTTTATTTATTTTTTGTTTTTAGGGAAAAACAAATAGCAATCGAAAAGTTTGTGCATTCGCAAAAGTTGCTCAGAGAATTAACCGAGCGAGAGGCGGCGCTTAAAGAGCAACTAACTCTGTATACTGCTAAGTATGACGATTTTCAGAATTCACTGCAAAAATCCAATGACATATTCGCAACATACAAAGTTGAATTGGAGAAAGTAATTTATTTATCTTAAAAATCATACTTTTCCCTAATCTAACTTAACTTTAAAAAACTTTTTTCCTACCCAGATGGCAAAGAACACTCGCAAGTTGGAAAAAGAAACACTTGAGTGGAAAACTAAATGGGAAAAGAGCAATGCCATACTCATTGAATTGGCTACAGAGAAAAAAGAACGCGATGAACACGCAGCACGTTGCAGCAAACAAGTAGAACAGCTGCAGAAATTGTTACGCGCCCTACAAAACGAACGTTCGCACCTCTATAAGGTGTTGCGAGAAAATAATGTCGAATGCCCCGCTATGCCGCCTCTACCACCAGAGCCTGAGCCAATTCGAACAGCGCCGATTACAACCAACAGTGGAGGCTCATCGGACAAAGATAAAATGGAGATTATGTCGCGCAATTGTGCTGAATTGAAACAGACTCTTGCGAATCTTCAAAGTCAAATGAAGTATTTAAATGTCGCTACGGGCGTTAGCACCGATTCTACTGGCAAAGTTGGCGGACAAACGTCTGCTAAGCAGCAACAGTCGGAGGACTCGGCTAAGAAACGTCAGCGTAAAAAACAAAAATCGAAAAGCAATAAGAATGGTAAGGAGTCGTCGCCTGGTCTTGGTAGCGAGTCGCCAAATGACAATACAAATACGACCGCAATTGTAGAACAAACTGAGAAAGAGCCCATTGAACTGCCACCACAAGTCGAAACACTTAGTGTTGATTTGACAAATACTGTATCGCCACCAACTAATGAAGATGCGCATGACGAAGCAGCAATAGTTTTGGTTGATGAAGTTAATACAACAACAGCTCCAAAAGAAGGCAACACGGATCAGTTGGATGCAGTAAATTGGCCAGAAACAACTGTGCCGGCGGAGATTGCCGCAAAGGTGGCAGAATTAACCATTGCCGATGTAACAGAAGCCGCTGTCGCGACAGTAGCTGAGTTGACAATAAATGGCACTGACAATGCGTTGACTATCGAATCTCAACAAGAGGGGGGCTGCAACAGCAACAACCATTGAATGAACCAGTGCCATATTAATGTTGCCATTTTTCGTACGATTAATAACTAGCCTACATACATACAACATATATGACATCCTAGAAATTCATTGTTGTGTGCACAACGAATGGTGCACACGTAAATTTACATATTCACTATAATCAAAAATACACACTCACAATCACATATTTTTTATCTTCTGACAAATTATTTTAGTTATATTATTAACATTTGTATGTATTATTTAAACCCTCGATTATTTGCCAATAATATTTTTCATCGACCTACAATATATTTATTAACAACTAAATTGTAAGTTACTTTCATCTATTTATGTTTGTCGCAATACACGCTTCCAGTTGTTTAGGTACAAGTAATTTTTATTGAAAATTAGTAATTTTTAAATTTCCTGACATTAGAAATATGTTTGCAATTATCACGTACATACATATGTAGTTGACTTCACAAAAAAGATTGAACGTTTCGAAATTATATGCGAAAAACTAAATAAAGTTCTTATAAAAAATTCGATAATTATTAAAAATTTGGAATGGCATTGAGTGTAACCCTGGGCCTATTTGGCATTCTTGCGAATTCCTTGTAAACAAATATGTATCTATTACCAAAATTTATAAAGCAAAACAACTTTTTTTTTCCAATTTGTTTAAATTATTTGACCGATTTGCTCGCATGGAGTTTGCGATAAGGCTGAACCTTTTCTGGGAGCGGACTAATCGGCTTGTGGCTTCATTATCCTCTATCGTCTTTAATAATTCGAAAAAACAGTCCTTTTTACGAAAGTGGTCAGGCTAAATACGCCGCTGCAACAACATGAGCCCCAATAGAGGGCATCGAGTCGTTCTCTCTTTCAGCGGCGCTCAAACAATGGACGACGTTATGTTAATAGTTTGCAGTCATCAGTAATATAACAACATTTTTGATCAAATAAACATTAAAAGATTGTTGGAACCTTAATATCGCCATAGATTCACTAAATTTCTAAATGATTTATGGGTCGATTATCGATAGCAATCGAACTTCAGTTGCGTTGCTAGTTGCCAAAACGATATTACAGATAGCAACTGGCAACTTTCAACTGACAACTGCAGTTGCTACAAAGTGTGTATACAGGCGACTACATTTTTGTGGTTGCTAGGAATGTTTTTGGAGCGTATTTAGGAGCAAAAATTGAAAAGTGTGTCATATATTTCACTTTTTAATAATTTGAACGATACTAACATTTTGCAATGCAGTTTGCTTTTACAGAATATGGTAAAAATAACAAAACAATAACTTGAAATTTTAATTCCTGAGGAGTACGCCCTTTGGCGAAACAAAAGCGAACACTGATTGCAAATTGTTTCCTTTATCGACTGAAGCACCTCTTTTAAAACTCCCGACACACCAAGTTTTCCAAATTGAAGCCATTGCCGTGGCACTTCCTTCTGCGAAAAAACGAAGAGGTGCGCAAGCTTTTATGAGCGGAGGTATTGAAGTTGAACGAAGAGGTTCATCTGTTTATTAACCAATTATACTACAGCTCCTTTTGGAAGGCCTCAATATGCTTTGAAAATGAACACAAAACGATAATAAAAGAAAAACCTTGAAAGCATTAACTTTTGCTTACAGTGCACGCGGTAGCTCTAGAGGATTGGATTTATCCTTTAAATGTCGCCTGATTGAGGCCGCGTTCATGCACTTCTCTTCCTATTAAATAAATAATTGTGATGAAGTTAGCTTTATTGCTGTCACTTCTTTAAAACTCTTGATTTTAATAATTTAATTTTACTCGCACAGCTTGTTTACAGCCGCTTGCTGGTTGTCGCACTGTCAAATTTCGATTATCGATAACTCTACAGCAACTGACGATAGTTGCCATTCGTAATACAAATTTTCTTTCCAGTTGCGTTGCCAGCTGGCAACCGAACTGTGGTTGCGTTGCTATCCGTAGTATCCGAACTTCTTCCGCTAGAGTTTAAAACTGATGAAAATTAGTTTCCCTTTTTAGTGGTTAAATTATGATTTTTAATATCAAGAATAACACTGGCCAGCGAAATTTAATGTTATTTTTCCCTTCCAATAATTTTGTTATTTTTAATATGTTTCTAGTTATGCTTGATTAAAATATAGCCCCTTTTTGTCTAGCACATTATTGCTCTGTTGCACCAATTAGTTTTAAATTTATCAGCCTGTTCAAAATTAAAATGACACAAATTTGTTCGGAAAATTTGTCATTTCAAAATTTAACGGTCTGATAAATTTTCAAATTGATTGGTGAAACTGGGGATGAGATTTATTTTATATTGGTGACATGAAAACCAAAAATTACGCAATACGTGTTTGTACTATGAAAAACAATTGCGGCCTGTGTAGTAAGTATTTGACCCAAAAATTCCTGAAAAATTCAGTAAAATAAAACGTGAGTATCGCGAAATGTTCCAAAAAAAAATGAAACATTATGGGAATTTACATGAGGCGATTTTTCAGGCAACTTTTAGTTGCAAGCAACAATCGCCTGGTGTAAACGGCCTGTCAAGTAATCGCTTTCAATGAAGTTGGTCGGGTGCCTACTTGCGTTCAACTTTTGATTCAATTAATCGCCTGTGAAAGTTGAATCATGTAAATTCCCTATAAGTGTTTCATTTTGTTTAGAATGTGGTACGGTGCGTATGAGTAACCACCACTACCGGACGTTTCGAATGTTACGTATACGCATGGTACGACATACATATGTAAATCGCTGTGCATTGTGGAGACGCAGATGAAATTAAACTAATAAAACTACTACAACAATAGACAAAGTAATAGTAATGCATAATACACAAACGTATGTACTTAACTATCTACATATGCATATGGAGAATGTACATATGTAGTTAAGTAAACCATAGTCTTATATGTATGTATATCTTTTTATGTATGTATGTATACAAATATGTAAACAAATCAAGAACAAAAATTAAACCGTTTAACAAAGACATCATAACAAAAGGAACAATGTTTTCACATACCCATTCCTAAATCTCCCACCTCTTCAAAACTTATTTCCTCCTACTCCTACTACTCGAAAATGTTGTCTTTTGCAAATATGTTCACACGTGTTGTTGTTGCTCATACATAAGCCTTTGGACAGCCTTAAGTCGCACACTTGTCAAATATGAAATGAGCTTTTGAAAAGCCGTTAAGTTGGCATTGTTGGTAGGCAACAAAAGCGCCTACGGTACGTACTACGTAAAATGGGCGTGTACTCAAGTGAGTGCGGTTGGCATTTTAATGGAGAGGCGGCGGCGACGGTTAACAAAAGACCCACACACTTACATTTGCGACGACTTGTGTTTACTCTGCTGTTTATATGCCTGTACTATACATATGTACATACATACATATGTAAGTGTCATTAAAACTTGTAAGTGTCAATTTAGACTGCAAACGTTGACAAATAAAACATTGTCTCCAACGTTTAGAAAATTGTCGCAACTGTTTGACTGCTAGACGTAGGGATGGCGGTGTAACGTTAGTTAATAACTACCTACAGTTAAGCGCATTACAAGAAAAAAGAAGCGATTTCACCCGTTATTGGGGGAAGAAACGTTCTTGATGTTATTTGCAGCAAATGCTGTTAGAATAAAAAATAAATAATTGTAAAGAAAAAAATTAAGATTGCGCGTTACCAAATATATACACATCTCCGCCATTATTGTCCCTTACACTATTTTACAAATACTGTTTTTTGTCCATATTTTATGGTAACTGCAAAGTTAAAAAAAAAGATATTGCCAATTTTTAAATAACCAAAAATTATGTCTGGCTTTAGAATTACCAAAATTTTATGTTCCGTTTTTAGAATTAAGCCTGCGTAAAGTTTTCGATTTATTGCCCTATTCTTTATATCCTTGCACTCACGTCATTTCTCTGCTCTTTTTTCGTTTCCACATTTTGAANGAAAAAATTAAGATTGCGCGTTACCAAATATAAACACATCTCCGCTATTATTGTCCCTTACACTATTTTACAAATACTGTTTTTTGTCCATATTTTATGGTAACTGCAAAGTTAAAAAAAAAGATATTGCCAATTTTTAAATAACCAAAAATTTTGTCTGGCTTTAGAATTACCAAAATTTTATGTTCCGTTTTTAGAATTAAGCCTGCGTAAAGTTTTCGATTTATTGCCCTATTCTTTATATCCTTGCACTCACGTCATTTCTCTGCTCTTTTTTCGTTTCCACATTTTGAAAAGACGTCTCTGTTCTTTCTGCTCGCTTATCTTTTTTCTTACGTCCATCTTCCTTTCTCCCCGTATTGCATACGTGAGGGTCATCTAATAGTCTTAAGTTCGGTTTGGAAGTTGTGTATAAAGACTTTTTACTAGGGAATTTATAGATATACTTTAGGGTGGATCACTCTCCATACAAAAAATCGGTACTGTTTCTATCTGAAATATAAAAATTATTATTCCTTAAGAGTTCTGCCAAAATTTTTCGGAAATATATTAAGATTTATGTGAGCTGGGCCTATTTTAAAATACCTTAAAAATCAAGTTTTATATAAATAAACTTAGTGTTGTTTTCTTGTGCAGGTTTTAAAATGTATCTGCCCTTTAAAAACACTTTTTCCGTACAAAATTTCAGTTTAAAGGGCCTTTAGTATTTAAAAATGTTTTTTTTTTTTCTAAAAAGAATCACCTCAGATCATAAGAAAATTTTAGGTCAGCTTAAAAATATTATCAACGGAATCAAAATAAAGATGTTTTAAGTGTGCCAACAACGCAGTTATACGTTTGCACGATTAGCGCTCGACAGGCTGGAAACTCTTGCGAACTGCAGGCGGACCTGTTGATCAAATCGTTTTAGGAAGAAGTGGTGTGCTACGTATAAATGAGTGCACGCTAATTAAGCCTGCAGCAATTTCTGCAGCTGAAACTCTCAACTTCAGTCTTAGCCATAGCAGTGACACCACAAGAATTTAAGGTTATCATAAAGCAAACAAATATGCTTTTAGACGCCACAACTTACCAATTTACACGGAGAGAGCAAACGCATAACAGCGAGGATGTGGTGTACAACCAACACTCAGAACAGAACAGTGCTTAAAAGTGCTGTTAAAGCTGAAGTAGGTGGTTAGTTTCATTTTTCTTTTCGTTGATTAGTTAAATGATAACAGTGCTAGAGGGCAGCTAACTGACGTTGAAAAGCTCTCGAGAGCATTTAAAGCACCAAGTGGCTGTGCTTACGCGTCAAAATGAACAAATATTTACATACCAATAAAAAAAAAAGAGCTGAGAAAAGCATTTTCATGCATGGGAATGCCATTAAACGCGACTGATATGAAGGGGGAGTAGAGCGAAAAGATGAGCGTTAACAAGTAATGAGTGCTTTTTTTTTTAGAGGAATGCCAAAGCAGCAAGGGCTCTCTCACACAAGTTAGTACATTTGCATGTGTGCACAAAACTTTCGTTCGTAACAGGGGGAGAGACGATAGTTGGTATTAGATTGAGGCAAAATAAAAGCAACTAACTAAAATTATTCGAATGACTGTTATGTATGTACGAGTATGTATGTAGGTAAGTATATGAAAGCAAGCATGTGTTCGGCATGCTTTATCGGCTGTACTTCGTCTAAGCGCAGGAAATGCTGCTCGCTATACTGGCGAAATATGTATGTATGCGTGTAATTGAAATCACTAGCCACCACCGAGTACTTGCAGCCAACAACTTTGCGGAAATGATATTAGCAGTGAAGCCAACAGCAACGTTAACAGTGCTTTACATACATACATAGGAGCAATGGCGTGGCGATAGCAGTAGCAGACGCAGCTGAAAAAGCCAACCAACGAGTGGCGTTTAGTATCAGTTGTGTGTTTGCATTGCTCGCGTCAACGCAGGTTTGTCTCTCGTCTATTACGGTGCGGTATTTAATTTTATTTTATTTAAGTTTTTCTGTATATAGCTGTGCAAGTGCTGCGCACAGAAGCGTTTAAAAATATATATATTTTTTCTTTATCTGAGGGAAAATATTTGTGCTACAACTTTACATAAAAGTGAATAAAGAATATGTATAAAATGGTCAGTGTGGTGCTCACAAACCCACCAAAACGTTTTTTTTCTTGCAGCTAATAACGAATTTTTCTTTTGCCGCTGTTTAGTTACATATGTACATATGTATGCGCCCACCGCTGCTCGTTGGCGTCTACCCTGCTGTTCCTTTATCTGTTATCTGTTGTGCCTTCAGCCATTGCGTTGGCCACTGTGACTACGTCAAAAGTGGCAGCGAAGCACAGTGTAACGAGTGGAGCCAAAAATAAAAAAAAATGCGAAAATTAAATTTTGGTATTCAATGCTAAAAACCCAACTATTACAAATCAAAAAGAATTTTTTAATAAATCTTAAAATTATATAAGCAAGGCACTATCAAAGTTAGTGCTTTTTAGAGTTTTGAAGAAAATATGACATTTTTTGTCGCTGGAAAAGTAAGTGGTAAGTGGGCATGTGAAGAGGTGGGTAGTGTCGTCGGGGTAGTGTATTAAAATTGGGCTGGACAGTTCAACCTGCCCCAATATCCAATATGTTTCAGCGGATGGTGTTTTCTTATTCCCAAGCAGTGCTGCCGCAGCCTGCCAAAAAAAAGTGTCTAAAATTTAGCATAAAAAGTATCCAAATATATCCACTTTCTTGTTTTTAAGTATCCACGTATCAATCTGAAAAAAGCCTATGTATAATTTGCAATCCAAAAATCATTTTTTGATTGATTGTGATGCATTTCTTCGAATTATAAATCCCTAGAACGTTAGATGCAATAACTAAAAATTTTTTTTTAGTTACATCTTTTTTGCATTTCAGCGACGCATATGGCCTTTCTATATTCGAGTAACGATATGTTTGTATGCTTTTGTAATATATTGTTGTTTAGAAAGGTATCCGAATTTGTACTGAGAACAAAAAAAAAAGAATCCACCCAAAATTCGTCGAAAAGAGTATCAATTTCGATCCGAATGGATCAAAACGGCAACATTGTCCCATGACAGTCGGTTTTACGTGCTCGAATTTTTCCCAATAAAGGACTATTGTTAAGTGATGTAATCGTGTTAAGATCGGTGAACCGTTTAAGTGTGAATTTTTCACTAAATTTTTCTGTTTTACTTCTAATCCAAAATACCTCGAACATATTTTGCCATATTGATTTCTAAATTAAAGCTGTACTAATTTTTAGTAGTGATATGGTTTATGACCAAGTAAAATTGGTGTCACTCTAAAGAAAATTTTTAAAATAAAACCGCTTTATCTGGTTCTTTCTTAATTTGAAAATGAGGAACCGGTTTTTTTCAAGTTGCTATTTTTGGAATAACTCGAAAACCGGTTTTTGAAAAAATGCGAATATTACCCCAATAAACATATATATATATATATACAATACCCTAAGGCATTACTTCTGAAACTCATCATATTAGCGCCAGATTTCATCAAAATCAGACAATTTTTAAAATTTGTAGCCACATTTTGTGTGCATGGTGGGCTTGGCTGTGGACCAATTTCCACTATATTTCGCATTTGTGTTTTACTAGGTAAACAAAATGTGTATACCAAATTTCGTCAAAATCGGATAACTTTTAACTCGTCCGCCCACAAAGATGGGAGGCGTGGCAGTCAACCAATCTTGACCATAATTCATATATCTTCTTTACTAGTAAGTGAAAGCAGAGCATCTACTAAATTTTATTGAAACCGAAACACGTTTATTATTTTTGGCCGCAGCTTATATGGCGATGTTACACTGTGCGACGCATCCTACATACATATGTATGTATGTATCCTTTAATATGTCTGTGTATGGAAAGCTCGAAGATATGTTTGTACCATTGCGGCTACTATACGCGTATTACTTTTTTCCTTAATTTGCTGCCAGCTGCTTGCGCTGGCTGCTGTAGCTGTATAACGAAATTCATTTTTTACGGACAGTGGAGCGACGGCGTTGTATTTAGATTCGCACTGCTAAAGGCATTAGAAATAAAAGAAAAAAGAAAATAATTAACAAATGAAGTTGGATGCTTGGAGCAGCGAGTGGGGTTTGTGGCGTTAGCAAAATGAGATACAGCAAGAAGATGAGAAAATGGTATGAAAAAATGTTGTAGTAAAGCAGAGATGAAAGATAAAATCAGAGTCTGTGCGCGTTGTGCGCCAGCGAGCAAACGAATCGTGTGGAGTGTGCAAAATTGAATGAATGTAAGCAGAATGTAATAAGGATGTCAAGAAAAGAGAGAAAATGATGAAATTTGAAAGTTTGCAAATGCTGAGCATGAAATGTGTGCTTGTGCTTGTGTGTGTGCGTGTGCGTGTGCGTTTTTCTGTGCTAGTGTGCGTTGCGAAGGCGTAGACAGAACACCTTTTGTGCCATTGATGCAGAAGTGAATTAAATTGAAATAATTGAAGAAATAAATAAAAATTTTAATTGAATTAAAAGCGTGTGCCTGCAAACTATTACAAACATACAAGTTTATTAGAATTTTTCTCAACTGAAAGTCTTAAAAAAGTGTTTCATTTTCTTTTGACAAAAAAAAAAGTTAGTTGTGCCAGCAGCGTTGGTGCAGAAATTTTTTCATACATACATACATAGTATGTATGTCCCAAACCACATCAAGCTAACGAAAGCAGCGTAAAGAGGATAAGAGGAAAGCACCCAAAAAAAAAAAAGCGAAGCAAAAGAGTATGTTGGCCATCAACATCAACAGCCAGCAGGGCTCCACAGAATGTTAAGTAAAGTTCAAGTGCCAATTACAACAGCAACAAACACATGTTTAATACATAATAAAAATAACAACAACTAAAACTACAACGGAAGCAGCTTATCATACCCAACGATGTAAATTTGCAAAAAAGATAAAGAAAAAAATTGTATTTAATTAACAAAAATAAGAAACTATATATAAATACAAATCACTACTACAAAATATTTGTGTATATACTAGTTAAAAAATAAGTAAAGGCTAATAAAAAAGTGAGCTGCATGCAATTTCAAAGTTGAAATATAATAATTTTATAAAGTACAAAAAAAAGGTGTCCTCAGTGAAATGAAAATAAATCATAATAATACTAAATAAAACACAGAAATTATAAGCTCTTAATAAAACTGTACTAAGTAAGCCTTCTTCTGCTTCGTAAGTAATTGTTATAAGGAGCATTGTAAATCGTAGTGAATGCAATACATTAAATACATATAATTCCAGTAATTATTAAGAGTATCTATACATACCTACAACCCCACATAGTTAGTACATCACACTTAGTCGTGAAAGTGCTTTCGAATGTCAGAAATTACTTGGAACACGCGAGCCATTAAGCAGCTCGTCGGGTGAAAAGAGTGCACGCACCTACTAGCCAGGTGTTAATGGAAATGAAAAAAAAAAAAAAAAAAAACGAAATGCAAAAAATGTGTGTGAATATTTGCATGGCGTGTATCGATAGCATATCCTTGCAGAGGCATTGAAAATAAATATGCATGCACATTACATATTTATAAGCTGCCTTACAAAAAAAAAATATATATATAATAATAAACAAAAAAAAAAAAATGGTACTGGTTCTCCTTCGGAATTATAAAATTTATTATATCGATTGTCCTGTGCAATAACGACACAATTCAAAATTCAAAAAATAAAAACTGTCACTACTGTTAAGTGGCACATGTCTCTAATCTTTGTCGAATCCATGTCTAATCTTTTGTACTTACTTTAGCTATCCTTACTGCTTCCTTTAGTAAGCGGATTAGACAAGGATTAGCGACAAGAGCCACTTAACAGTAGTAAGAGTCTTTATTTTTTGAATTTTTGAATTGTGTCGTTATTGCACAGGACTGGCGCCAAAATATTTCGTTAAAATGTTAAGATTTACTTGAGCTACCTTCAACGGAATCAAAATAATGTGTTTTTTTGGAATATTTTCAAATTGGTCGAGCTCACATACATAAATCTTAATATTTTTCCCATTGTAGACAAAATATAATGCATTTTACAATTCCGGTGGAAAAATCGCAACTTTTTTGGTGAGGCACCCTAATGTAGTACATACATATGTACATTAGGGTGGTCCTAAAATTATATTAACGATTGGTCTTTTCAGTCTCACCTCCTACAGATATCACATATAAATTTTGGTCCCGATTGGAGTCGATTAAGGCGTGTCGCAAAAGGGGTCAAAGGCCATATGCCTCTATGGACTCAAAAATTTAAAAATATTTTTTTTTCAATTAATACCAAAGTCGAGGATATCACATAAACAAGTTGGTAAAGATTGGCGTTGGTTACTACGTCTTCATTTGGTAATCAGAAATTTTACCCGTGTGCGACACAGTTTAACCGTCTCCCATCGCGACCAAAATTTGGTGATATCATTGACTATAGTAGCATCGGCGTAGGGGTTGAGGCTTAGGAAATCTGATGTAAAGATTTGCTTCCTACATTTAAGGATGACCCTAATGTACATATTAAATATTATTTCAAAGTTAAATTCTTGGCTAATGGTAGTCCTGAGATTTCTAGACAGGGCGAATCATACACTTCTCATTCGCGTGTAACTCAATATTTTGGCGATAAGGTTTTTAAGTATACATACATAATAATAATAAATAAATTTTTATAATATTACGCGGTCGATGGTACCCCTGTTCAGTTTGAACTACAGTGTTACTTAGTTATGTTTGAATAGACCTTGATCTCCCCGCAGACATGACATACTTACCATGCCGTTCACCTTAATGCCACTCCTGGCTATAATGTTCCAGCATTCGTTGTTGAGAAGCAAGAAGATAACCTGCATTGTTGTGAGATCCGTTTAGTTCTTGTTAATCAGCCAGCAATTATGCGTGGGCTGGGTAACATTTTTCCGGCGTCTTCTAGATCTCGGCTGTGTTGAATGCAGCGACTGGTACCCAAGACCGTGTGCTGGATTGTTATGGAATATGTACATATGTATATCAGGCTTCAAAAACATTCAGTTGAGCTGTTGAGCTCCTCAGATCGAGTATCGAAATAGGCAACCCATGTAAACAGTCAGCGTTTAATCATGATGAGGGCGGATCGAGGCTGTCCTGCTTAAATTTTTCACTAATTTTGTCATCCACTTCAACTATTGGCCTCCCGGCTACCTTATTTACTGATTACTGATTCAAGAAGCTGGGCATTTTGGCTCTTTTCGGTTACCGGGGCTTATTCCACCGCTCCTTCGTAATTAGTGACTATGTCTATCCAAACGATTCACTGTCGAAATATAGGGTTATAGACTTCCGCCCTGGAATATCCTCTTAACATTCTTGAAGTCCTCCTTATTTTTATGAGTCAGTGAGGTAACCAGAGAATGACTCTTGGTCTTGTTAGGCAGGAGCGTCGAATCGTCCCATTGTGGGGCTATTGAAGGTTTTCGATTCATATCTATTAGGGTTGGAAATTCTATCAGAATTTTTTGAATATCCCGATATTACACATATCACTATAGGGACGCTTAAATGACACAAAAAAACGTCGAGACACGTAAACCTAATTTTGGTTTGTAGATTACGCATCTGTACACAATTTTTCTAGATTAGGAGATCTTCCAAATTGCGAATGAAAAAAATCGAACTTTAAAGTTTTCTGCACATCTGCTCGGCTAATTATAGTCGCTTAATCGTTTCGTCGTGATGCACCGATTACATTTCGACAGCAGAATTTTTGCTAACATCAAGATTTTCCATTCGGAGCAGTTTAAATATTCAATTAAAATTAATTTTTCGTCGCATTTTTCGTCTTTTTATTGCTAAACGGAGTTTTTACGTTTTACAATTTTGTCATATTTATTCAGTTTTTAAAAATTTTCACAAAATTTATGGAAGAAATTAGTATTTTATGCAAATATTAACTTTTTCACAATTTTTTCCCCATAAAATGTAAACAAACAATGGGTGAACAACGATTAGCAAATGCCAGTGTCGTACTCATCCGTTTCTGTATCTTCTACGATTTGCCGATAACTAACCGATAACGGCAAGTGTGCAGACTTCCATTGAAATGCATGTGCTCGGCTCAAAATTTTAGGGCGAAACGATAATGCAACCATGATTGGACGACAAGTGTGCAGATAGCCTAACATTGAAAAAGTTACTCATACGCCATGTACGAGTATGTACTACACGCGTATGAGTACCATTATTTTCTGCTCCTATTTCATAAAAAAAAAAAATATTGCCCAATCAGAATACACGGATAGTCCCAGACTTAATATCTGCAGATAAGGCGGTCGACAGAGAATGTCCGCGTTAACCCGTATCTAAGGCCTCTAGAGCTAAGAGGTCCGAATCACTCCGCATGTGACTGGGCTTTATAAACGGCCCTAACCAAGCTGATCCGCAGCTCGGATCGTATGACACCTTAAGCTGATGTGTAAGGTGTATTTTAATCAGATATGGATCGCAAAATCGTTGCGAGGCTTCGCCATAAAAAGGACGCTAGCTTAGGAATCCCTTGGAGGCGAAACGTGTAAACAAGTCTAGACGTGTTGAAATGGACTGAACCCTTCATAAACCAACTGAATGGACCTTATCAGTGGGGCTTCAGACCTGTTAAGTCCGCCATTCACCAGAGAGGTCCACGAGATTTCCGACAAGGTGATTCACTCTCGTGTGACTTCTTTATTCTAAGGCATTCGACTGTGGACGAATTCAATGCAGAGTGTTAGCCTTTGTTTACTCAACGCCGGTTAGTCACTGCTGAAGTACTCGAACGTGCAGTGATCAACCCGACATTAGCTCTGATTAGAAATAACTTCTAGCGAAAGGATAACTAAATAGTCTGGCTTGCTCCAAAACCAAGCCATACTCGCTAGACAAAGTGAGTCCAAGATCAACGATCCCTCAAGAACACCACTTGGTCGGACTGTGCTATGAGTTGAGGAGTGGAGTAAGGCCACGTCAAGTATACTTGCCTGATGGTGATTGTGCTTTTGGAATGCTGCTAAGCTCTCTGAAGAGATATCTCCTTCCAAACCGTTTTCGATATTGCTTCAGACCCAGCTCGAGATTACTAAACTTCCGCTTGATACACTGTGGATCATCTGAGTCTTCTTTATTTTTCCGTCGGTGCAGCGAAGTGCATATCTGGTACCACAATGAGGGATCCTTATTATGCAGAGCTTCCGGTTTTAAATAGAGTCAAAAAGACCGCATCTTTCTAACTTTGTAATTTTCAAAAATATCTGCCTGAATAAGCATTTCAAGAATTCTTTCTGACTACTTTGCCTTTTAACTGCACTGTAGTTTCATATGAAAACTCACTTAGAATAGAATCCTTAAACAATTTACCGCTGCGCATATTGCAAAACTCAATTTATTATTTAAAGTTCACTTAGTATTTACTTAAATTTTCATGTTTTATCAATTCATTGATTGACATGTGAGCAAGCCAGCTGGTTACTTGGGAAGGCAGAAGTACAACTACATACTTACACAGTAGTATTCCCAAATGAATTTTCATTTCAATGCTTTCGAAAAGATGACCTTAGCATTGTTTTAGTTACAAATATATAAACCGAAACGAAAAATGATATATATGTGTATATGTGTACTTGAGTTTGTGTGCAGAAAATGCATAAAATATTCTTAAATTACTTTATGCAAATAGATAAAGTGAAAGCCATTAGTTGAAGCTCATTCGTAATAAGTGCCTATATACATAAAAATTTTTGGATGCAACAAAGGAGCTAGGAGTTTGAGCCACCTATATTTGTACATTTGAACCAGTGCCAGGCAGCCAGTAGCCCTTTAAAAGGGACACCTTTTCTTTTTCTATAAATATGTATTACCTAAATTTAACACCAAATAAATTCGTAAATATTCGACTACATGTACATGTGATTCGTATGGTTGTCCACAGGGTTTGAACCCGTGACATAACTTCCACCGAACCGTGACATAAGTTCCATGGAAGTTATATCGAGAAATTATTACCGGTAATTTTTGGTACACTGAAGTAAATACAGACATTACTTCCACAGATCAGATTCATGGAACTTATATCAGAAATAAGTTATATTTTAATTTTGCATTAAATGAGCCGTTCACTGCACAAATTGGTTAACTCCACTTTTTAAAAATTATAAAATTTATAAGTGTTTCCTTTTGAGAACACGTTCGGTTTTCAGTTAAAAAATGCGCACCACTTCGGCTTTAGTAATTCGAAAACAGCTTATAGCTTACTTAATTTTTCTACCCGATTTTCGCGAGTTATAAGTAATGGGTATCAGTAACCGGTTAAGAAAAGAGAACAAACTATTCAGCTTCCTACGTTAGGAACAAATAAACATCTAAAAAAAATAATGTATCGAAAGTGGCTTTAGAGAAGGCAATCGAGAAAACTTCATTAGAAAATTAAAAAGATAAAAGTCGAGCAGTAAGGGAACGTACCCATACTACGTGACCCGTTCAGGGGGGGGGAGGGTGATCTTCCAAATACCACACTTGGTCACAGTGGGGGGCGGGGGGGCTTAGGTTTTTATCACGTAGTCAATATCCACTAAGAAAATCTAGCGTTTTTTTCGAGCTACATTCAAATATGGCGCGCAGTGTTTGTCGCTTTTTAAACCCACAGATGGCAACACTGACGAACAGACGTCAGCTGATTGAACAACCATCGAAAAAACGTGCATGGTGGTGCGGTGGATGACGTGTCTCGCGTGCGACCTCTGCGGGTTCTCTCTAGGAGACCACAGGAGGCCTTGTGTGTCATAAAGGAATGCGTGGAGTGGATAGATGTCGAGGCTGTCAATGAAGAGATAATAATTACGTCTGAGGAAACTCCCGATGTTACCGCCCCCGTGATCTACGATGTATCCGAGTGGATTGATGCTGGGAAGGTGTTTGTTGAAGATGATTGAGATGGAAAATAAAGGTTAATAAAAATAACGGGACATTTGTTTCTATAATTTAAGTACTGCTTAAGATATATTTTGACATTTTATCTTGATAATATTTTTTCCACTTGTAATTATAGGTATGAAAGCACTCCTGCCGTCACGCAGCAAGCGCCGTGTTAATAAAGACAATTATAAGCCAAATATATATTTTTTTCAACTTTTTGTTAGCAAGAAATGATTCAAAACCATATTTATGAATTACTACGTGAAAACTGTAGGGGGAGGGGGGGGTCTTGGAATATACTACCCGCGGCCACCGAGGGGGGAGGGGGGGGTTAAAAATTGCAAAAAGTGGGTCACGTAGTATGGGTACGTTCCCTAATGCGTGTTAATCGGGTGAACGTGGCGTATGAGTAACTTGCTTTCCTGTTCATTTTTCATACAAAAATCTTTGTGCATTTTCATTTGACCACTCATTATTTCGTATTTATCCATCGATTTTCTTCATCAGTAAAATGATTTTTTTTTTTGCAACAGAACAGACTTTAATACGATGCAAAAATTTGGCACAGAACCTGTTATTTTCTTAATTTTTCCTTTGTTAAAGTTTGATTTTTTTTTCATATTTTCATAAAAAAATAAAAAAAAAAAGCTGGAATGATTAATTAATTAGTCAGAAACTATAAGCGAAAGTGATGTATATACGGTTTATGGAGAATTTCATTGGCTTTCATTGGCCGTACCTTATATTAAGATAAATTGGTTCGTAAGATATACGTGATTAAAAGGAACCAATTTTTGCTTTGAGCTGAATAACGGTAAACTGCAAATATCTCAAAAACGTATACATAGAAAAAAAAATTAACCCGAATTTCGAAATCATCGAGCAATTCTACATAGAAATTGGATAGTGGCGTCTGGAGAACAAAAATCAAATTAAAATTTGTGATCCAGTGGTATTAATTAATTCTTCAGAAACTACAAGGCCTATCACAAAGTAATTTTTACACCGTATAGTTATGGAGCATTTTGTTGACTTTCATTTGCCATATATCGTTTTAAGATTGTTCAATTCGTTCGTAAGATATAAGTGATTAAGTGGCACCACTTATTTTTAGTTGAATAACGGTAAATTGTGAATATCTCGAAAACCTATCCACAGTAAAAAAATTAGCTACTGGTATATTCTCAGAATCAGCGAGCAAAACAGGTGAACAAGGAGTGAGGTTTCCCTAAATTATTTAATAAACCTCTATTACAGTCTTCAAAAGAGCGTTTACACAGATATTTAAATTAAGAAGATAGTGTCAAAAATAAGGAAATTTAAATTAATGGTACACTTTTTTTGGCTGAATTTAATCTCTTCCTGTTTTCATAGATCATATACATGCACTTAAAAAAAAAATATATATACATATATATTATAAAAATTCAACCAATTTCTACCAAAATTACCAAATTTTAATTCAGAATTCAGAAGAAACATTATAGGTATGCAGTTTTTAAGCCCCTTAAGTTTAGCATAATAAAATGCAAGTTCCAAGCCATATGTCTTTACCGAAAAGAAATTCTAAAAAATCAACGCGAATTCTTACACACCTGAAACTTGCACTTCATCGGACTAAAAGTTAATGGGCTATAAACTGCATCGAATTTTTCTAAATATTCTGAATAAGGAGCATGCAATTTTTTTGTGCCTCCCCTGGCTCTATTTTTTTTTTGGAAAATTTATTTAAAATTTATATATTTTTTTCAACTAGGTCCAGCGGACCATATTTCAAACAAGATTGCAATTTTAGCCATACTTTACCCAGCCGCTTTGCAAAATTAAGTTATTTGTCAATTTTATGACATTTTCACATATACATACATACACATTTGCATATTAGGGTAAAACAAAAAAAGGAAAAATGAGCAATAATTGAAAACATTTATTATAGTAATTTTCGCATTTGGCAAAATAAATGGTCACTTTAGTACCACACAATTTGCGCCATGTATAGGACTTCAATAGAGCTTGCCATGGCATTGACCGAATCCAATTTCTGCCTAACGCATTGCTTTAGGAAAAGCTTGCCTTAGCAAAAAATAGTAGAAAAAAAAAAGAAAAAAATATGAATGAAAATATGAAAAATCGATGTTGCATGAAAGAACAAATAAACAGCAAAAGTACACAAATAAAAAATGTAAATTTACACTGAAACAATGAACGACCTACTCTGCGTCGATTTGACCAACAATAAACCGCACACAAATTGGCGGCGCACAGTGGTTTCAAACTGGATTTTATAGTGCAAAGCCTTAATTTTTCAACCGATTTCATAATTTTGTTTTTTAATGAAAGCTTATAAAGTTCGAAAGAGATTTTTCGCGCTCGATTTTTGAATTTTTTTTTTTTGGTGACATATTTTTTTTTTGTTAAGTGCAAAGAAAGTATGCAGCTATTTGGAAGAAAATCGATTCTCCTGTTCCTGTAAAAAATGTAACTTTAACAAAACTATTATTAACAATCAACTTGACTTCTTTGTCACTTGAAACTTTATTTTACTACTTTATTTTACTAAAATTTAATGGGATGTAAGCAGCATGTATACAATTTCTTAAAAAATTAAAAAAAAAAATTTTTTTGGTGTAGTTTTTTTATAACATTTTATAGTTTACATGGGCAATTTTGTTTTTCTTTTGGGCTACCCTTATAATTGTATTCAATTGATTTTTTTATGAAACATTTATTTGCACAAACGGGATAATCGATTTTCTTCAAATTTGGTACTAATTTTTTTTTTTTTTAAAAAAAAGAAATGCATGAATCTGTTGAAAAATTGGGGCTATGACTATTTTGAACGGTAATTTCCAGTTTGGAACCATTGTGCGGCGCCTCTAGCCCCACAAGCTAGCCATAAGAGTTGTGTACGTTTCTTAAACTTCCCTGTGGGGAAAATCTCTAGTTTTGAACTGGTGCGCTCCTAGTACATTTAGAACCACTACTAGTTCACGATAAATCTCTTTTGCATGCAAGCAACTGGCGAATTTAACACAGCGATGTCATAGGAATTGGAAATTGTCCCCCGCTGCATTACCTTTTCTATAGTTAAGAACCAGTCCTAAATTCGACATATGGGATCTAGTTCGCTTTGCACCTCATTTACTATAGTTTCGAACCAGTTGTAAACGAAAAAAGTAACAAGATGTTTTCTTTTTGGGTTACCATGGTAGCAATTTTTATTATTTGCAGAGAAATGTATTTTCAATCTGAAATCAAATTTCTTTGAATGAATGTAAATTAAATTGTGCATTTGAAAACACGTTTACATACCATTGGCTGTAGCTGAATTTGCAGAGGTGCTGACTGTTATTGGTTATATTCCAGAAGGTCCCATAATCTTAAGATGTTAACACAAATATTAGTTTTGTATTACCAAACTATGAAAAAGCATCTGCGACGTGCAGACTGGAAGCGTATTTGAACGAAAAACCCGCCAAGCAAAAATCTATTTAAAGTAAAAAGCCCCCGCTGCATCCCTTTTTCAGTAGTTTCGAACTAGTTCAAAATTCGCCAAATGAGATCTAGTTCGTTCTACATCCCTTTTTCTATAGTTTTGAACCAGTTCTAAATTCGTCATTTTAGATATAGATTTCTAAAATTGTTTTTTAAAAGTACCACATATCGCTGCTTTTGAACTGGTGGCGATCTAGTTACTATCGGACTGGTTCGTTTTTGGCGATAAAGATCTAGTACGGAACTACAAATTTGGTTCACCAGTTCGGGGTTTCCCTACAGGGTTCTTACGCGCGTACCCACACACATTCATATAAACGCATGACTATTCAGCACTCATACGCCCATAAATAACTAATATAAAATTGTACTATACATTTCACCCCATCGCTTCATATACGCTCAGCTATTACGATATATTTGCTAAGTTTTTGACTGAATAAACAAACAAATATTCGCGCTTAAATAATACGAGTACCGCCACAGGGACTGCGGAAATGCGATGGAGAGTGTGAGTATGCGTGAAAATTATATGTACATATGTAGCACAACGTGCGAGGTTCTCGTCCAGTCCACTGGGCAGTGGCAAATATAGCTCGCATGCAAATATTTGACGCGCGAGGAGAGGAAAATAAAAGCAAAATTAAAAAAAAACACACACACACACACAAAAGCAATGACGCTTGTGATGGGATTACAACTTCTGTTAAAAATACGATGAAATAAGGAGTCAAATCGTACAGTTGCGAGTAGCGACTCTCTGTCACGTTGGTTGATAAAGTGGAGTGTTCGCCAACGGTAAATGAGTGCGACCATGTCCGAAAGTGTGTATGTATGTATGTACATAAACATGTGTGTATGTCAACCGTATGTTGACATCCTGTAATTGCCACCAATAACGGCACTAACGAATTCTGACATACAGTCCCGGGAGAGAAGTGTGGCAGTATGACAGCTGCGTTTGAGTGGGTGGAGAGGGCGCATATACACACCTGAAGAGAATAGCTGTGACTACGACCTTCCTCGAGTTGCTTTCATTTATGTTTTCTTGGAAATTTTTGCATTCGCATTTTATATTTTTAATTGTAGTCAATTTTTGTTTTGTTTCATATTTAATGTTAACACTTTTAGTTTTTTGTTTTTTGTTTCTGCTTGCATAAAGTTTGTTTACCGTGTTGTTTCAACAATTCTCTTGTTATGTTCATGGCCTTCAAATGAATTTTCACTCTTAATTATAACAAAGGAATTTGTAAAAGTACTTACCGCCGTCATCATCATTGCCGCCACTTAGTTCCACCACAAAACTGTTCAAGTTCAAGTGAAGGTAGTTTAGCCTGGAGAATTCCTCATAACACTACTGACGCGCAAATTGATGTGTGATTAAATTTAATATCCAAACAAAAGTCGTTGAAGTACAGCTTAGCGCATATGTATATGAAAAGGCTCATATTCGTTAATATGTATGTATGTATGTAGGTATATATTTATATATATTTATGTAGATATTTTCGTTACAAATATACCTTCGCACATATATGTATGTATCCACATATACGTTTGTCATTAGGGTGCAGTGACAATTTACAAAAAAAAAATTATGAAAATAAAAATCATGACAAAATCATTCATACGCTCCGGCAAGACGCGGCATTGCTTTGTACTAGATAAGATCGACTGTGAGGTTTGAGCCGTGCCCAAAAATCTTCGCCAATTGATTATCACCTTGGACCTTGGATTTTTGCCCATGCTATCTGCACCAAGTTTAGATCTAGGATTGTTTAGTCCTTCTATTTTTTTTCAGTTCAGTGATAGGCATACTCCAATACTTTTGTATTTGATGTACATTTTTGGATACTGGAATTGTAAATTCTGGCAACTATCTTGAAAGCTCTTTTCTATCTTTCGAAACACTAATTGACAGATCTGCTAACGAGGAGGCCTTAGCGTTATTCTTTTTGCCTTTTAACAATGAGTCTTCTATAAACTTAGTCAAATAAAAAAAATGTGTATGTTTAGCTTTAAAACAATAAGAGAAAATCAAATTAATTTAGAAGATACAAGTAATTTTTAGCAAAAAAGAAAACCGACTTAAAAAAAATATATATATATCTATATATTTCATGATCCAATGATCGGATCTAAACCAAATTAGTATGGGACCACCTCTGAGACACTACCTTTCCGTTGCAAAAAGAATTATTGAAATCGGTTGACGTGGTGCAAAGTTATGCGGTAACATACATAAAAAAAAATAANTTTTTGGAAGTCGGTTAAAAAGTAAATTAAACAACAAAACAAAAAATAAATAAAAAAGTTTCTAAAAATTATATATAATTAAAGAGCATTTTTCTTTTACAAAAAGTTTAGAAATATAAGTGACCAAAAAGTAGGTAAAGGAAATTAAAAAAATATACCCCTTTTTAAAATGCAATGTAATTAATAAATAAAAAAAAAATGAAATTAAACAAGTTTAAAAAAATTAAATAATTTTTATAAAACCCTTTGTGAAATTAAAAAATATTTTTCGGTTTAATTCAATAAAATCGACTAAAAAAAAATTAAATTAAAAACGAAAAAAAATTATAGTTTAAAAACTAAANTAGAAATATAAGTGACCAAAAAGTAGGTAAAGGAAATTAAAAAAATATACCCCTTTTTAAAATGCAATGTAATTAATAAATTAAAAAAAAATTAAATTAAACAAGTTTAAAAAAATTAAATAATTTTTATAAAACCTTAGTGAAATTAAAAAATATTTTTCGGTTTAATTCAATAAAATCGACTAAAAAAAAATTAAATTAAAAACGAAAAAAAATTATAGTTTAAAAACTAAAAACTCGCTTTTATTACAATGTGAACTACGGATTTCGTTAAAGAGGAATAGGAAGCTCCCTAACTTGATTTAATAAAACTTTTAAAAGCAAACTAAAATAAGATTAAAGTAATTAACAATAAAATTAATTTTACCAAAAAACAAAACGTACGGTGCTTGATATCACTTGTTTTGAACTTTTCAGTTTAGTAATATTGAACATTGTCAATAGCAGGACTATAAAATCTAAGAAGCACCCCACGCTTTGTTTTCCAAAAATTTGTTTATTTCTGTAAATTGATTCAAATCTAAAGCAATTCCCATTCGTACTGTGATAATGGAAATTGGTGCATCTTTTAGGAGCACCATTATTACATAGTTACCATGCCAGGCTAATAAAAGCGAGGTAAAAAAATACATAAATTTAAAAACTGATTGAAATTAATAAATTATTTTTCTCTTTAAAACAATAAAATCTACAAATTAAAGAAATTTAACTTAATTAAATAAAAATACATAAAACATGTTTANTTTTCTGTAAATTGATTCAAATCTAAAGCAACTCCCATTCGTACTGTGATAATGGAAATTGGTGCATCTTTTAGGCGCCCCATTATTACATAGTTACCATACCAGGCTAATAAAAGCGAGGTAAAAAATTACACAAATTTAAAAACTGATTGAAATTAAAAAATTATTTTTCTCTTTAAAACAATAAAATCTAAAAATTAAAGAAATTTAACTTAATTAAATAAAAATTCATAAAACATGTTTATCAAAAATAGATGAAATTTAAAAAAAAAATTTAATAAAAAATTATATAAAAAAAATAAATCCGCTGCTCGTGGATTCGAATCTTGTACCTCTCGAATGGCTGTCAAACGAGAGATACAAAATCTTACAAAGTGTCTTGCTCACTGTTTTNATATCTCTCGAATGGCACCTCAGTGCTTTGCTTACTCGGCCATTGCGAACATGCGCAAGTGCTTTCTGTCAAACGAGAGATACAAAATCTTACAAAGTGTCTTGCTCACTGTTTTTCAATTATCTTGCGGATTTTTGGAGGCTTTTTTTATTTGTTCAGGATTTTTCGAGATTGCTCGTGTTATATTTTTTAGCATAACTCGCAAGTTTTCAGTGATTTTTCTGGACGTTTCGTGATGGTAGTATTATTTTTTTGGGGATTTTTGGAACTTCTTGGGTATACTTTTTATGCAGAACAAGTTAATATATTTACTTAGAGAATTTGGCNAGGACCTTTCGTGATGGTAGTATTATTTTTTTGGGGATTTTTGGAACTTCTTCTGTATACTTTTTATGCAGAACAAGTTAATATATTTACTTAGAGAATTTGGCGTACTTACAGCCATTTCACGAAAGCAATGGTTCTAATTAAAAAAAAATAATAATTTTTAATTGCTGGTAAAACCGCCAATGTATAAGCTGAATCCTTCGTTGATTGTCCTTTTTACCGTAAAAGGAAGGTCAAGAGTTTTTTGGGTTTAAGATGAGGAAAACAAAATTTCGGTATTAACATAAAAAATCATTTCGCTCTGCCCTAATGTGCATATGAGTATGAAAAGATTTTCTTTTATATATAAATGCACATATGTATGTATGTATGTAGTAGCTGGTGGTAAATCGCTATAATCGCATGTGGAGAGGCACAAATGCACAAACATACCTTCATCCTTACATACATATTTACAATTCCTTCGACTTGCTTGCACTAAGGTTCTCATAAGTTTGTGTGCATATGCGTAAATGCATTAAAATTTGCTTTGTTGTTTTTGTGTGTGTGTGTTTTTTTTTATAACCTGCTCGATAGTAGTAGTTTTTAACTGCTTGTGCGGCGGGTTACTGCTAGTTTAAATATAGTAACAACAGTTAAGTAGTAGCGGATATCACACGATAACTTAACTGCCTGTCTGGGTGACTGAGTGACTAGCTGAGTGACCGACAAGCCGTCAAGCGTTGTCGCTGATTAACGGTGTGGTTGCTACAGTGCAACGGAAATGCTGCAACGGCAACAAAGTGTATGCGATTTTGGCTAACTTTTGTTGATATAAAAAATGGAAGCGCATTGAAGCAGGCGACCATAAAATTCAAAAGGAAGGTAATGGCAGATATTAAGCCAGTTTTTAAAATGGCAGAAACGGTCGTAAAGTATGTAGGTACTCGTGGTGGTGCTATGGAAGTGCGAGTAAGAAAATCTGAGCCAAAAAAGTTAAAACAAACATGAAAGCGAGGTTAATCCAAGAATGATTTTTCATAAGCGCAGAAAATTGTTTGATACTTTACCCTTAACTTTCGGTATGCTATTCGAGATTGAAATCGCATTTTCTTCGAGCTATCGCTGCAAACTTTTTTCCTGTTTTCAAAATTCAATTGATGTAGTCAGAATTTTTGATTATTAATTAACTACGCTGATTTCATTTACACTGATGTAATCTCGCTTGTTAGACTAAATAATATGAATTTGTAAAAGCCCCATATTCCCATTTATATTTCAATTGAAAAGCAGAAAATTAAAAACAACCCCCTGCCTGCCTAACTGCTCATAAAGGCATAGCAAACCTTCAAGGGAACATGAAGCAAACAACTAAAACACTAAAACAACAACAGCCACAAGAAGGGCAATATCAAAAACTTTCTTGCCTCTCATCATTTCCGTCTCTGCCAGTTCTACCAGTTTTTTTTTTTAAGAACCATTTCCGGTCGCATGAAATTCAAATGCACGAAATTTTGTGTGCCGAAATGGCTAAATACAAAATATTACACCACACATGCATACAAACATACATACATGTGTACCTACGTGCGTTTGAGAACGCAGCCATATAACCGAAAGCAAAATAAAATGAATGGCAAAAAATGGAGTAAAACATCAGAAATCTAAAACCACAGCCACAGTCTGTGTAGAATTATTAGCCAAACATGCCAGCACAGCTCAGTTTAGCCCAGGCCACCACTCACAGTCCAGTCCTAGTCAGTGTGCGAGCAAATAACTCAGCGGTCACAGTAGACTAAATTCAAAACCAAATCGCAAACAACCATCGGAAAAAGTTAAAGTTACCAGTTTGCGTGGCGAAGCGCGAAACGGCGTAGAAAAAAAAAAAAACAAGTACTATAAACTCGTACTAAATTTCACACACTCAGCCAAAAAATTTCAGTAAATTTATTGCACAAGTTTGTTATTTGTTATGTGTTATTTTTTTTGAGTGCGCGGGTGCGCGCTTCATATGTAACTTTGGACTGGCCAAAAATAGAAATCCTTATACGAGTATGACGCTATCAAATGCTTAAGTGCACACTAAAAGTCTACAAGGATACTTGCGAGTATGAACACACATAGCAGTTAGCTAATGAAAAAATATTAAAAAAAAAAAAACTAAAACAAAAAACAAGATAAGCAAATCAAGCAACTAACTTTTGAGCAGCAAACATTGCCAAAATAGTAGTTTGTGTGTTTGAAAAAAATAAAAATATTAGAAAATAAATACAGCGTTTTGAGGATTTGTGTAGGTATTGTTGACATAAAGCTCTAGAAACTTTTATTTTAATATTTTTTAAATTTTGTTTGAAATTTTAAAAGCACCCTTGTAATTGAAGCTATGTATACATACATATGTATGTACATATGTACTTAGTTATCAGTGGCATTCACAANGGCAGCGTTGATCGGGATTAACTGGGACTTAATCCGGATCAATTGCATTTAATTCCCGAGTTGATCCGGATCAACGCTGCCGTCTGTTTAAGCTCTTAGACGGCAATTCTGGCTAAGATATTCAAAAAGTCTTTTGTAAGAAAATTGAAAGACTATAGACAAGATGATTTGAAAGACTGTGGGCCCCATGAATAAAGACAAAGACATTTTTTCTTTTTAATATTTCATACCTTTTATTCGATTTATTCAAATACATAAATTTTAGTAAAAGGGCAGAAATTTTAACAAGAAGCTCGTTTATCAGCACTTGAGCATGTTGCTAATGGAGATGTATCTATATTATGTTGGTCGCGATGCCCCAATAATCGCAATAGCTGAGAAAGCAAAGCACTGGCGTGCCATGCGATAGATCATAGAGAGAGGTTCAAATCCTCGGGCAGCGTATTTTAAAAATTTATTTATTTTTATTGTTTGTTTACGATCCACTTATGATTATTTTTCAGAATCACTGTGAGCTCATAGTTTAGTGCAGCTGCCTAGTAACCGCATAACTGTTTAGCTTAAACATTCGATCATAAGTAGACACTTTTTGCACTGCTGCAGTCAATTATACTTAGCTACCCGGCTACGATATATGTATGTATGTACTTACATTGTTCATTATTGTTAGTTGATTTACTAAACTACCTGCACTTCACAAAAAGCAATTGTTCAATTCTAACAAAAATACAAATAACAAAAAGGAAAGTTTGTGTTTTTTGCCATTTCTTAAATTTAAACTTCTTTTAATTTTTAGATTTTATTGTTTCAAAAAGAAAAATGTATATGTTTTTGAATTTAATTTAATTTTTGGAATCCTATTTTATTTTTTAGGTATTTTTTTTTTAATTTTTGGATTTTATCGTTGGTTAATTCTACGGTAACGCGTGTGACATTTCAACTCACATTTTAAGGCTCAATTCTTAAGCTGTAATATTAAATTCTTTAAACCGAGTATTTGCTACCTAGAAAAAAAAATCAAAAAAATTTTATCCAAACGACACATTTAATAAGGCTGTTATTATTGGCTGAATTTCTTTATTCATTCTGAACGTTTGGAATAAACTTTTTTGTTTACTTATTCTTTAGAACGTTCCTGATGATATGTTAACGTATATTTCAAACACATTCTGTTTATTCCGGCTGTGAAATGAGATTATCCGGAATGAATAAAGAAATGCAGCCTTTACCTGTCAAACCGTAAGAGATACTGTTTTTTCCCTGACAAGTGAAGTAATGGTTTCTTTTTATCATGAAGAAATTAACGGTGCTCATGTATTTGTATATGTATTTTTCATTTAAAATTACTTCTTTTTTTAATTAAATTATTACAGGGCAATTTTGGCAAATATAGTTGAAAGTCTTTTGGAAGACAGTTCGAAAATATTTGCTTATTCTGGCACAAAAGTCTTATTTAAAATGCTCCCTGGTCAACTTTTATGGTGAAAAGTACTGACCTGGAAACCGGAATCGAATCCTCGGGCAGCGAAATGTTTGTTTTTTCTTTCTTGAATAAAATTTTTTTCTTTTTTTAATTAATATATTTTTCTATACATAAGGTAAGTAAGGGCTGCCGTGACAAGCATTGACGCACAGTGTGGAAAATTCGTTTTTTTTTAGACAAAGCATATCCCAGGAACGAAAACACGAGACTATTTTTACTACATACATACATATTCCCAATTTATTGCCGATATGGTCTTACAATCAGCTTGATGAGCGCTGGGCGAAAACTCCTGCATTCAAAGTTACAAAGGCTTTCTGCCTGTTGGTGAATCACGGGCGATTTAAGGAAGTTTTTCAGCTGACCGAGGACCAACTCTCGATACTGACAGGTGTCCTGACCGAACATAACCCTTTAGAAACGGATCCCCATTGTCGCACCTGTATAAAGGACGACGAGGTGAGATCATATTAGAATTTCTTCCAGGATTACTTGTACCAAGTGGCAACACAAAAACAACATAGAAATGTACAGTAACTCAAACAAGTGACCACGTATATGGATTTTGTTTTAAATATACATACCTAATGTTTTTTCGAGTAAATCGTTTTTGTTATTTTTCTATAATTGTCCAAGCTTTAACCAAAACCATAAAAAATCAGATTCAAACTTTATAAAAAATTAAGAAAAATTCAAATATTTTCATAAAAATTGAACTTTGTAATCTGACTCTTAAGAACATTTTTGGGTATACAGTTTTATAGCCCATACAATTTTAGTGCTAATTTCAAATTACTAAAAAATCCCGTTGACATTTGAGATTTTTTTTTTTTGTGACGTATTTGTGCACTTTTTTCCATACAAGCATGAATTTGGTATGAAAGAAAATGCGGGAAATCGTTAGCAAAAAAATTTCGAAAATTCAACGCCAGTTTTTGTAAATTGCATTTGTTATATAAAAAAACCGCAAACGCAGTTTCTAGAAAAATTCACAAAAATCAGCGCGATTTTTTGCATTTCATCAGACTGAAATTGAATGGGCTGAAAACTGCATACCCAGAAATTTCTAAAGATTCAAATTAAAAACTTGATATTTTGATGAAAATTTGTTGTATTTTCCTAAATTTTGTATACAGTTTGAGACTGTTATTGGTGATGGTTTTGGTTAAAGCTTGGACGGTATTTTTATACAAAATGAAATTTAAAATTTAGCTTAAAGAACGCTACGAATATTTAAAAACATCAACACGTGCTCACTTGTATGAGTCACTGTATAAGTCTTTTTCCTAGGGCAGCTACCTATCCTAAACTAATTTAACCTAGGATGCCATCAACCTTTTCATGATGTTCGCGGGATCTGTTGCTCTCAAATATGCCTCCTTAAGGTCTAAATATCCGACCCCTTGTATTTTATAGTATCTAAAATTAAAGAGTAGTTATAAAGAATCTGCCTAAATAGTTATGATATATGTACACATAAATATGTAGTGGTGTCACGCTTTGGTTTTTTCCGCTTAATTCTTTGTTATTCGCTTATTCCGCTTTAGACTTTTGTGGGAAAATTTATTGCTTTGCTTAATTTATATCCGCCAACAAATAATTTACGACCATTCTTCACTTACCAAATAAATTATGCATTAACGCGATTGTCGACGACGTGAAAACAAACAACAACAAAAACTGTTATACGATTTAATACGTTACAGACTAGACGAGACTTGGCTTAGTGGTGGACCACACGCACGCGACTATGGTCTGCATTTACATATATAAATATGTATGTAATAAAAGTTGGTACATAACTGCATGTGCACATAAAAATGTATGTGATTGTTTATGGCTTTTAGTAGCATACATTCAGAAGAACCCTTTTTTGGCAAAGACTTGAAATTATTTACATACATATATTCAAAATTATTTTATTGTTTGCTTTTTGCAAAATCTGTTAAAAAATATAATGCTCTCATAAATTAGGTAAAATGGTTTAGAATAACAAAGTAACCTTTGAAATGAGAGGATAGTTTGATATAGCAACGTCTTTTAAGATTTCCTCTATAGTAATTGAAACATTGAAAGCACAGAACTGCGTGATAATCGACCAAAATGGAGAAAGGAATCTCGTTTGCGCATTAAGCATAATTGGCAAAAGACCTTAACTTGGTTTATGAACGAGTGTATTTTTTTAGGAATATTTCCTAAAATAAGCTGGTATCGAATGGAAACGTACTAATACCCTTTTTCCATCCTTTTTCCATGTTAGCGACTGGTATTTTTAACATGCCGATGTCCTACGCGGATTTTTTCTGCGATGAAATTAGATTTTCAAATTTATAATTTATATTTAAATTGAATTAATTATATTGACTTATATTTAATTAATTTTAAAAATGCTAACCACCTCCAAGCGGACTCGAACCTGCGACATTTGTAAGAAAAGCAAATAATTGCGTTTTATGGTCTGATTATGGCAACTTAACGTAACTTACAGGTATTCTGTTAAATGGGTGTTGCTTATAATTGAACAGCCGAAACTTAACGTAACTTAATGTCACGTCGAAATCTGTTTTATTTTGATTCTCTAAGTTCTACGTTCCATTAAGTTAAGTTGCCATAATCAGGCTTTTATGTTTGGTTTTGGCAATTCAAAGGCAGATGTCGCTGAACGCTTAAGTTCTTCGCAATTGTCAACTGGTTGGCCATCGCATTAGCACAGACTAGTTAATGAACTGACTTTATATTTACAGACTGGTTTGGCTTTTCACTGCAGGGATATGCCAACGCTCATTGCTTGACATCTATTGCTGGCAATCTGGTAGTTTGGCAGCCATATTTTCATTTGAAAGAAGCGGCGGAATTTTGATATGGAGTCAAAATAAAAAGCTGTTCCCCATTGGTTTATTTATAGGGTTTCGCAGCGGAGCGAAGCAAAGGAGCAAGGAGCTAAGAAGCAAAGGATTTTAGCTGGAGCGGAGCTGGAGCAAAGAGCTAAAATAATTCATTTTCTCCTTAGCTCCTTAAAGAAAAATCTTCAATATTTTGTTGTTATTTTCTGGCCTAGTAACGTTTTATTTTGAAAAGTTTATTGTTGTTTTTCCACAAAAATTTTCAATAATAACGTCCTTAAGCTCAATAAAACTAATTTTTTGTCACTGAAACCAACCATGTTAAATAAATTTCCATATTTAATTAACTTGGCGATTTTTTTTTTAATTTTCTATTGGTCAACCGATTAGTCGATGAATCGATTAACAAGCGCATTTATTTAGAATTGAAAAATTTCTTAAGAATTGGTAATTAAGTTCATAAAATTATGTTATACATATATCCAACCCACAGAGAGGACATTTGCAGAAATACATATGTATGTATGCATGTAAGTACACTTACATATGTACATATAGATTCAAATTTAACTGAATCATTTTTCACTTAATATTAAATCGCGTGCTGCTAAAATATGTTCTTAGCTGCCCAATTTGGCTTTGGTTGCCATTTTGCTTGGCCATTCAGCCATTTCTTGTAATTTTGCCAATTCCGCCTTATCGCCACAAATTTGAGGTCATTTGGTAATATTTAATTTGACAAAAAATAAATGACAATTATTGGCGTTGATTTATGTAAAACCTCGCACTAACGCTTTTTATTACTTTCAACACCGTTGTTGTTGTTGTTGCCTGCATTTTTTGGCAACCCTTGGCGAGGCTTATAAAGTCAATGTAGCAAAAGGATGAACCTCTTTTGGCTTAAATGCTTCAAAAATAGTTTGTAAAGTGAAAAAAATAAATAAATAAAAATAAAAATAAAATATGAAATGACATTTGGCAATTTGTTTTGAGCGCGTAATTGTGTCAAACGGTGTAGTTTAAAGGCGCGTTTTGGCATTTTGTAACGCCTTGGCCGTCGCTTTAACTGACGCTCAGTTGATGTGTGGGTTTGGTCGGTTTTGAATTACCTAAAGTGTCTTCAATTCGAATTGAATTGCTTTAATATTGAGCGTGTGTGTGTATAGCTGGTAACTAGGTATCTATTCGCTGAGTTGGATTGTAAGTGATTTTGACCTATTTCGTCAATTTATTTGTTTGCTTGATTGTGTGTAGTAACTGTACTTGACACTATTACTCATGTTTTGTCGACTAGTTTGCCAATGTTGCCTTTTTCATGACTGGTAGTATTTTTATTCATACATATAAATATGTATGTCTCTCTATGTAAGTGTGTTGGTATATTTATGTATACATAGTTCATATAACCTACTGGGGCACATAAACGCTGGGGCGGCACTCCCTTAATGCATTGCATGTCAGCATGCAACGCGTGTGCTCATGTGGCAGGCCTAACCAAGGAAAAGGGGGGGGGGTTACGAACAGTTCTTCGCGGCATTGTTTTGCGTGCCTCAAACTATTTGCGATTTCACGCTTCATCTCCTACTCATACAGTACTTAAAGATGTACATATGAACAGAATTTGCAACTATTCTACGCTATCTACTATGACAATGCCACGCCATCTAAATGAGTATTTACATATGTTGATTTCTGTTTAGTTTTTCTTTTTCAGTTAACAAATCATGAAACTACTATTTTTCATAACTCTTTGTTGTTCGTCGTAGTTTTAGCCATGTTTTTTTTTCATGCTTTCGCAAAAACAGCAGGATTCAACAATGTTGAGAAGATAAACACAAATTTTCCATGTCATTGTTTTTAAATTTGCTATTTGTTAGAATATGCATGTGAATGTGTACACATGTCCTTGACGGGAACTTCGTAGTCAACTACTGAAATAGTTAACTTTTGGACCACTTATTACGGCTAACTTTTAATTGCTTTCAAAGTCATACAACATATAAAAGTCAATCAGGGCTCAGCTGAAGAAATATGTACATATGTATATTTATGTATGTGTATTTTTGTCACCATATTCCTTTCAAAACAAAAAAAAAAAACTTGTGCACAAAAAGAAAAATATACACTGCCGGAACAAAGTATTGGCTCAGCAAATTTTTCACAATATATGCAACAATTTTTATTCCAATATTTTTCCTCCAATTTTGTATAAAAANTACATAAAAATATAACTCCTTTTGCAAAATTCTGCAAATTTCAAACTTTTTAATCAGATTTTTTAGAACTTTTTTGAGTAGGCAGTTTTGCAGCCCTGATTTTCGAGAATTTTTTTTAAGGTGTTTTGCATTTTTTCCATATAAAATATTTTCGAAAAAAAATTTTGTATGGAAGAGGCTGCGTGAAATAAATTTCCCAAAAATCAACGGTATTTCCTAGCTACTTAAAAATTGTACTTTATTACAATAAAATTAATTGGGCTACAAATATGCATACTCAGAAAAATTCTAAAAAAACTGATCAAAAAGTTGAAAATTTTCATGAAAATTTGCTGAATTTTCTCGAGTTTTCTAAAAAAAGAGTAATAAAAAATTGAAAATTTTCATGAAAATCTTATAAATTTATGTTTTTGTTGTAGAATGAACCATATTTTTATAAAAAATTAGCGGAAAAATATTAGAATAAAAATTGTTGCATATATTGTGAAAAATTTGCTGTGGCAATACTTTGTTCCAACAGTGCATGTATATACAAGAAGGAGTAAAAAGCAATTACGGAAGAGCCTTCTCTAGAATGTTTTCCTTAATTATTTTCTATATGAAACGGGCCCATTTTCATTTAATTTTTCGTAATTAAGAAAAACCATTAACAAAAATGAAAAATCATACGTTGAAACGCGAAGACGTGCATTTGAGCTATGTTCATGGCAATTAATAGGTAATAGCTAATCTAAAAAAAAAGTATAAAAAGTAAGCTTCTTGAAATATTCTATTAATTAGCATAACAAAGGTCAGCTTATAAATAACCAGTTTTTAGTTAGTTGAAAACAAACTGACTTTTTGCGCGACAGCACCAAGGAAAAGTATTCAGCTAAATGTACATAAAGTAGTCGGGGCGTAATCACACCTAGTTCAAAACTAGTGAACTTCTGCGAGTCAACTTCTAGTGAGTCAAGTTTTGAAATAAAGGACAAAGTAGATTTTTAGACAAATAAATAAAGTCAGAGGACAACCTATTGTGAAAAAGCACTGTCCTTTGAAATAAAGTACGAATGGTCACCGTACTGATAGTCCATATACTGTAACGCTAATATCTTCTACATTACTTAAGCTAAGACCAATGTTTTGATGTTTTTGAAATGCGAATGTGCAGTAAAGTGCGAAAGATAGCTATTGAAATGTATGGTCGAGTTGCAAATCCGTCCCCTCAAAAAAAGTGGTGTGTGAATCCTACGCGCGACTAAAGTGAAATTTCTTCCTATTATCCGTATATAATACTACTACTATAATAAAAACCGCCACGGTCATTTCTACGGGTTCGACGCCTTAACCAAAAATCTTCCCGAACAAACATTTTTAGTTGATGGGTATTCAAAGTTTTTTTTAAAAACACGATTTTTGCCACCTTGCTAATTATAACTTGTTTTTATTTTTCTATCAATTACAGTTGCTGGCAGCAAAAATAGAGCATCACTATTAAAATCATAAAAAGCGTATAAGTTAAAGCAAAAAACTGAGAAAAATTAAAATTGTTATACATGCATGAGTATTTAACACGTTTGTAAATACAACAAAAAAAGTTTGTAAAATAAATTCAAAACCGCCGAAACAAAAAGTTAACAAAACAACCAACCAAACAAATTACCTAATTAATGTCATACAACAACAACAACAAATCGAGCTAAAACACACCAAAAATGCACCACCAATAAAAAAAAAATTAGCACCAACAATAAGAACAACTATTACGTGAACAACTACTGTTCTGTTCAATCAACTGCTATCTATGCAACTAAATACCGTTTCGGCCAACCAAAGAATGCACTACCAACGTCGTGGTAGCGATTCAAGCCAAACCGCAACCAACTAATCAACTAAATACTCGTAATCAACAAATCAACAACAAGCGAACTGACTAATCAACCAACTAACCAATCAAACTAAGCCAAAACAGCCACAAAATTGCACAACATACAAAGAAGCGTGTGAATTGTAAAAGCAAAAACAACAACAAGAACCACCACCACCACCACCACCATCACCACCACAAAAAAACGTGTAAAACAACATTAAAATAATCAAGCGAATTGAATTTAATGGAATTACTAAAACAGATTGCAATGCAGCAATCGCAAATAGTACAACGCACTGGATTACTTATCTTGCCGGTTATTTGCATATTCCTATGCGGAACTACCACCATTCCACACTTAACTAAAAACAAAAAAGTTCAACTAATTTCAAAAAATTTGCCAAGTAGCTTGTAAAAAAGTTAGTTAAGCAAACACTTAATTGCTAACGAATTACGACTTGTGTAAACTTGCACGCAACATAAACAATTTTCCTTGAACCCAAACGCCCTTAACATCACGCGTTATCGCGTTAACTACCGTCTTCATTGATTTCTGGGATATTTTTTTAAATTAAATACAAAACGTAAAACAAAAGCACATACACACACACATACAAATATTGATTCAATATGACTTCGCCACCGGAAAGCCCCATCGAGGAGGTTGTCTTCGAATTGGAACACACCCGAGTGCCTAAGCCGATTAACGTAACGATCGAAGATTTGTATCGCGAAACGAAATTCTCAAAACAAGAAATACGAATTATGTATCGTGGATTTAAAACGGTAAGTTAGGGATGAGATAGGTAAATAGAAGAACAAGTAAGTAAGTATATGCTATAATCGATTTACGACTTTTTACACTGTTTTATTAATTCTAACAAGTAAATATGTATTTGAAATACATTCAGCATAAATTATATTTATTTTTGCGATTATTACATGTGTATGTGATGAAAATGAATGATGAAAAACGCATGTGGCATATCACTTTTTTTTTTAAATTAATGACATATGTATAGGTATAAGGAGAGCAAGAGAAATAATGAATAACTAGCAAAAACAACGTTTTTTTCAACATCACTTTTCGATTGACTTGATAGTTTCTGAGAAGTAAGTTAATCATTCCAGATATTTTGCTTTTTGATGCAAAAATTAATAAAATTCAGATTTTAACACGAGAAAAATATTAATATGTATTTGAAATCCGTTTTGCTCCACAACGTCTGGATTTTATTCTAACTTAAGAAATCCGGGAGGAAATTTTTTCATAGACAACATTTTATAAATATTAGGGATTTACTTTAACAGCCTTATTCCGTATCACGAACGATAAGCAAAACAAACGATTCGTCTGCAGACGACAACCTCTCTGATTACGATTTTAAACTCTATCGGTCGTCTTCGTTGTGCATTTCATACATTACGTTGCAATGGTCTCGGTTGCGTTTAAACCGGCTAAAATGATGCCGCCAGACTAATTTTTGAAGCATTCCTCTGCAGACGAATCGTTCGTGTTGCCTATCGTTCGTGATACAGAATAAGGCTGTAAATCTTGATATCAAAGTTTTTTGGCTTTTCTGATTACGAATATGAATTCAGGTTTTCAAAATTCAATATGGTGGTCAGATTAAAAAAGATTTAATTCTTATAAAATTTGGTACTTGTATAGGTTTTTGAAGTTGCTGATTACCAGGGAATGGATTTTTAGGACCTAAAAACCTACAAAAAAAGACAAAATAAAATAGCGAAATAGACTGGAAAAGTCAAAATAAAATAGCGAAAGAGGCAGGAAAAGGCGCTAGAAAAAGCAAACAAGGCGACGTGAGTTGATACACGTGGCGCCCATTTAAATATGGAACGTTTGAAACTTTTATATTATCAGGAATAAGGGCTTTCTTTTCGCCATAAACCCTTCTTTAAAGGTACAATATGCAAAAAAGGCGAATATCTAAAAAAAGACAACATAAAATGCGTAGTATATATGTGTATTTTTTTTTAAATTCTACCACCATATTGAATTCGCCTTTTTTGAAGAAAATCTGATTTCATAATTGCAAACAATGACTTCAAAACCCCTAATTACCAAGATTAAAGTAAATTTGTCAATATCTATACAATAAAGTCTACCAGGTTTTTTGAGTTTAGAAATCCTGACATACTGGAGAAAAACGGACTTGGGATTCGTGTGGCCAGTAACCCCAAAAACACCTGGTCTGGTAAAAGAAAACATCTATAATTTTTCTCCACAAAATAAGTTTTCAAATACGGTGTGGTACCTATTTAGATAATTTTTCGCGACACACTCTAGTGTACCCCAAATAGCTAGAACACATAAAATATTATTTGTTAATATTATAAAGAACGATTTTAGCGTTATCGGGCGATAAAATTTGCTGCCACTGAAATCGAAGCCGAGTATATACACATACATATGTGTGTATCTATAAATATGTATGTATGTATGTGCCATGATATTATATATCATATGTGTCATGGATCATTAAGTTCTTAATATTTGCTTTTTTTTTGCCTTTTTGTTAAGCATAAACTCTTTGAAAGGAAACTGTAAAAATTTGAAGCGAGGCAAAAAATTATGCACGTAGCACATAGACAGTGGTCCAAGGCTTCGACACGAATAATGGCGATATTACTTTAGAAAATTTCTTTCGTTATGTCAACTTGGTGTGACTAGCTTCGATAATCATATTTTAAAGTGCTAGACAATTGGACAAGAAGATGGAAGGAAAAATCTCAAGATTTGAAATTATAGTACATAGATTTGAAATTGTAGTAAATTTTTTATGTACTTAATTTTGGGTTGGAGATTAGGCATCTGTATACCATTTTTCTAAACCAGGCCCATTTCAAGTTTGCATTATGAATTAAAAAAAAATCAAATTTTAACAGTGAAAAAGCTTAAAAATACTTTTTTTATAATTGTTCTTTTTTTTGTTTGTATTAAAGACTCTTCCCCTACAAAAAAATCAAGCTATCAACAAAGAATGAAAATCAGCGCCTCTGGTCGAAAAATTAAAATTTAGACTAAAATGCTATAATAATTAAAAAAAAGTGGCTGAAAGTTTAAATCTATACAAATTTGTACGAGCATTCAAAATATTTTGGCACGGATTTGCTCATAGAAAAGTTTATTAAGTTATGATTAGCGTGGCGCAGCAAAGATGTCTCACAAAAATATCAAAAACTAAAAAGTTTCTACTAAATCGAAAATCACGAACAAACACAACACTTTTATTTACATACAAATACATATGTACAAGCGCAAAGCTCACACATGCATATATGTGTGTGTACATTAGGGTGGTCAAAAAAAAAAACTAAAGTCGGAACTTTAATGCGCTCACCACCTAAGATTGTTTTATTTCGAAAAAAAAGTATAAAAGATCTACAGAGGTCGCTCAAAGCGCTCAAAGTCTTTCATGCACTTTATATAGGAAAAAAACAACTTTTTGTAGAAATGGTATAGAATTCTTGAAAATCAATATTTTTTGATCGGAAAAGTCTGGTTCTCTTCGGGAGACTTACTAAAGATTTTTTATTGGTCGCCCCATTGCAGAGTTATTAGGCGGTTTTGTTGGAACCATAGATTATAGTTACTATGAAAAAAAGTTAAGTAAACAATTGCTACTATTATTGGGAATCTTCTGCAGAGTTGATTTTTAAGAATTCTACACCATTTCTAGGAAAAGTTGTTTTTTCTCTATATAAAATACATGGAAAATTTTGAGAGCTTTGAGCGATCTCTAAACTTTTTTTGATATCAAAATAAAAAAATCGTGTTTTTTTTCGGTAGTGAATAACTCTAGGGGTTGAGAGCTTAAAAATTCCGACTTTACTTTTTCACATACAATTTTGGAACACCCTAATCTACACATTTACCCATTAGTATAACTTTTGGTTTCTTTTTGAAAAGTTATGAATGCATAAAATATTTACGACATCTTTATGCTTCGATGCTTATGCATTGGAAAGTGTCCTGCAATACGGGTCATGTGATAAGCTCTTCATTTTGCTCTCTTTGCTTATTGCAGGAATGTCCCGAAGGCGTTGTGCATGAAGAATGCTTCAAAGAAATCTACGCAAAGTTCTTTCCACATGGCAGTAAGTATTCGTATAAGTAAAATTTTTTGTATAAATTTTACAAACTTATCGATTAAGGATTATTGCCAGATATTTGACACTAAAGAATTTAATGGTATTGTGTTAAAGACGTATGTACGTTATGCACTTACATAGTATATGCCGATAGCATAAATATCTACTACCTTATTGATACGTTCCTTATTTTAGATTCCAGTTTATACGCTCACCACGTGTTCAGAACATTCGATACGAATAGTACAGGGTCCGTGAACTTTCGGGTGAGTGGTTGAGTAGTGGAAAATATATTTTATTTTAATTTACATTTTAACTTTATTTGCTATTGAAATGTCTGTATTTTTATTTTTCTATATTTTTTTTACAAAATAGGACTTTCTCAATATACTGTCAACACTGCTGCGCGGTACAGTGTACGACAAAGTTAAATGGACCTTCAAATTGTACGATGTGAATGGTGATGGTCGAATATCACGTGGCGAAATGAGCGATTTATTTCATTCGATACACGAGCTAATGGGTCGACGACCGCACCAACCGGAGGAGGATCGAAAAGCCAAAGATCAGGTATGGGAAATGGGAAGTTGGGTTAGTTATAGATTGTTTGTTATTATTGCAGAACTGAGAAGATAGATTGAAAAACTTCCAAGAGTTCATGTTTTAATGCTATCCCTTGCAATTGGTATCGTTCATTAGTGTCGCGCGGTAGAATTAACTTTTTTTTTGGCGAATCCTATATGCATATCCTCTACATATTTTTGTAATAAATAAAATACTTTTTTATGTGTATTAGGGTGTACCACTTCCCATACAAAAAAATCCGCACTGTTTTGCCTTCGTCGTATATGTCGTAAAAATATTATAAATCTAAAGTATAATAATTTGTAAGATTCCGTTAGAAAACCGCAACTACTTGAAATTAACCTGTTGCCTAAGATATTGTACTAAGATTATCACACTATGGCTCAATAGAGCTAAGCCCTAACAAATGCACGTTTTTAGTTTATCAGGGATATGAATAGCATGTCGAACGATTACAATTTTAAAGGACGTTTTTCCCGTTTTAAAGACGCCATCCGCAGGGTCTGATGGTACCTCGTCTTTCTCCCTGGCTCCTTACGAGATATTTTGAGGCTCATCAACTTTAAGACGACATCCTGAGTACACTTAGCCTATTGTGTCGATTGCTATCTTACACAGCGCCACAATTCTACTTCCATTGGTGCGTAGGGAACTTGCCTTATTTATTGCTTTCATTTATGACACCTATGATCTTCTGATCTGTTGCTTTCACAACAGAGGCCCGAGTACCGCCTCTGAGTGCTTTGACTTCTCTCGGTGCCTTTACTGGTGTATCCTCTACCGCCAATAGAATGTATACTTTCACCTTTACGAAGTCATCGTGATCCTTCTTTATCGGTGAGATGGTCAGACGGCTATCTATACGTCGGACTTGGTGGGTGATTTTAAAGTTGTGTGCTCGGTCTAACTCCTTAATGCTACTACAGATCATCAAGCTGGCACTTTGACCAACTGGAGAAAGCTCAACAGACGCTGCTCGCAGGGTGGTACTCTGACTACTTGAGGGCACAGGAAGCTCGGGGCATGCGCTGAAGGCTTGCCGGTTCATTTAACTTTGGTTAGTTCATCCATAGAAAAGTTATTCAGTGCCACAGCCCAAGTTGAAGGAGAGGTGGCGAAAACAGAGGGTCGTCCGATCGTACAAAGATCTACTGTAACCGGGTAAGGCTGAGCAATTAACCCCCGAGGTCGCCCGGTTTCCGAAGCGATACGTTCGAGGCTGGGCTTTATAAAAGGATGCGTACGTGAATATGAAGCCAGCTATAGGGATACGGAATTGTAAGTCTTTGTCAGAGAACGTCACTTACATTCGTTGACTGTTAGGCGGCAGAGAAAAGATTAGCTTCCAAGGTAGTAAAGTTGAAAGTAAGTAGTTTTAAAATATTGTGGATTGCTAGCTTCATTGAATCACGTCAAAATCTGCTTCTGATCGGTTCCTGGACATAGCCATATCGAAATGAACGAAATAGTTGATAAGACCTGGAAACGAAAATTAGCGGGGTGGATAACTCCCTACTACCTTCTTCTTCTTCTTATATGGCACTTCATACATTTGTCGGTTTGGACTGAGACCAAAAAGCTTCGCCAGTTGCCTCTCTCCTTTGCGAATTTGTGGCAATTGTTCATCCCACCTTATACGAGTCGCTTGAAACTTATTAACCTTGCTACACTTGTCAGTCGTAGAGAAATGCTTGGTATAATTTTTATAGTTAAATTACTGGCAGGCTCAATTTAAAGTCTGCCTCTTCTGGCTGATGTTAGCTTTAATGTTCCCTCTCGTGTATCAAGGCACTTTTGCCCCCTATTTCTGAAAGCCTGCAAAACTACTTTTGAATTACACGAGGCACTCAAGTGGTTCCGTACGTCAAGGGGACTGCATCCCTCGTGCGGATGGGCGGGAAAGGAGTGCAAAACCGTTGGGATTATTATTATTATTAAGTGCGGACAGGTCTTTCTGCACTTGGTCCTTCCATTGTTTTCGTAAGCGCCCTTGCTTTCGTTGTCCACCGAAGAGTGGCACCGATTTCTTATCTACTTAGGAGGGTTAAAGAATACATCACGACTGTGAGATCTCAAAGATTCGTATGGCTGAGAATCAATAAGGCTCGTACTGCGGAATTATTGATGTTAAACAAACCTGCAGTCTGACGTCATCAGAGGGCACCGTGCCATAGCACCAATGCTTTACGGATGGCGTATACCAACAAGCTCCCTCTGGGATGAAGAAGAAGAGCGATTGATTCACCACTTCCTATGGCAATGTCCTACTTTGTAAACAAGGCGCTCCAAGAATTTGGGCTTATGGTTTTTTAATGCTGTGGGGGAGATAGCTATAGCAAGGCCTAGGTTAATCTCAAGTGTTACCCCATTTTATGTAGTCTATTTGGGTGTACCCGATCAATATTTTTGAGGCACGTTTAGTTCGAAGTTACTTTTTATGTGGCAGAACACAATATTAAAAAAAAAAAATGATCTCACGTACTTAACCTTCCAGTTTTCTACAACTCTTTTCATCTTCTATTTATTTCCCAGTTGGAACGCACCTTCCGTTCATTTGATCCACACAATGTTGGCTACATTAATTTCGAAATGTGGATGAAGGGTCTGCTCACCAACCGAACCATAGTGAATTCTTTTCATGTCTTTCACTCGGATCCCTGATGGTCGGAGAGTGACTTCGAGAGTATTTTGAATAATCAAGAAGTTATATCGCTTATAGATCTCTGAGAAAGCCAAGCCAAAAATGGCAGGAATGTACGCAAGGCCAGCGTTAGTCCGCAGGTAAGTGGCTGAAGGTAAAAAATTAGTTCAATATTTTCTGATACAATTTTTGAATACTATTTTGCAGGCGAGTAAGCCGTTAGACAAAAATAAGAACACGTAAAATTACGAGCAAATTTATAAAGTTAATTAAAGAGCTAATGATCGGCTCGCAAGCAAACGATGTACATACATACATGAAATGGTAATGTCTGACCGTGAATATGCGTCTGCGAATATTATCCTGCCATGCAAGCGAATTTGGCGATTGCAAAATCTACATTGTAATTCAGTTGGTAATTACAATAAAGTAATTGACTAAAGTAAATGTTATTGACAAAAATATGTACTATAAATAATTGAAATTCAAGGAAATTGAAATTAGGCATAGACAATTTTTAGTATTTACAAAAGATGAGAATTGATTGCTCCAATGTTTCACACACACAATCAAACATAATGCGAGTTCACATATTTGACAAATATGTAAATAAAACTTAAATTTAGAGCAGATGTAGTGACACTAGAGTTGAAATTTGACAATTGAAGGCTTTAAGAATGCTTGAAAGTGTTAACTGGACATAAAGTTTTGGTCATTAAAAGCATGAGTGAAAATTTTTTGGTGTAATTTAAAAGCTGAACTTAAAATGTGGGTTATTTATAAATTTAAAACAAATTTCTGGATATTTAAAAACTTGTTCAAATAACTGTCATAAATTTTTGGCAATTGAAAAAGTGGGCATACTTATATGTTTCGTAAACTGGACATAAATTACGGACCTACATTTTTGTTCACTTAAAGACTGTTTTACCACTTTTCAGACTTTGTGTAAGTGGCTACTGAAAACCCAGTTTTTAAGNGTGAAAGTGTAATACCAGGATGCCGAGCAAGAATTACTTTACTGACAAATACTAACAGTAGTAACAAATATACTTAGTATGGTAATTGAATAATTATAGTAGTACTTAATAGAAATGAATGCTAAACAATAAAATTCAATAAATCAAGTGTGATGAAAAGACGAAAAAGAAAGTATTTAGGATTTTCAAGCGAAAATAATTGAACCTAGGTCATGAAAATACAAGAAAGTATATTAGTGTTTAATAAATATTGTAAAATTTAATAAATAATTTGAAAGTTCTCAGGCAACTTAATATGGTTTAATTTTAAGTTTGCTGTGGTGAGATTTTGAAATTAAAGACCTACACTGATATGTTCCGGCAAGCTTAAGCAGGGATAACACGATTTGTACATCTGTACAGATTTGTACCTTTTGACAGTTACAGAGTGGGGTTCTTTTATTAAGCTGAATTCATTCTCTATAAAAATGTTTAGGCAACACCACTCTGTGATTGCCAAAATGTACAAATGCACAAATCGTGTGATACCTGCTTAAGGATAATCAACGAGTACTAAGCCAGCCAAAAACTGTCGGTTAAATTCTGAATACAATTTACTGGGCCATTTTCTCTTCTCCCTCACATATTCTGTATGAGAATTTTTACAGAGATATTTCACTATTCGCAAAAATTGGAGGAAAAACGAAGGTTTTTTTTACCCCTGGGTTACACGTAGGACTTTAAGAAAAATAAATAGAACAATAAACAAATGTTTTATTCTTGATAATAACTTAAAAAAGCAATTCTTGAGATTTTGCTAGAAAAAATATTTATTTAAAGCATATCTGATCGCAATTTTTTTTTGAGTAAATCTACCGATCGGAGCAAAGTCTTAACCCTGCACAAATATTCTCAGCAAATCTTTCCTTTCAAAATCTCGCTGTTGGATTGTAAACATTCCTAAAACTTTATTGACAATAGTACGTTAAAAAAAATTGCTTTAAATTTTGCAAAAAGTTGATTTTATTAAAAATTTAAATTTTTAGTTAAAACTTTTATATAACAGAATTTGAAATATCGCATGAAGTTTGGCAATATGTACATAAAACTAGTAAATACTTAATATCATAAACACATCTGCCAACTAAGATAGTTCCACACTCGCACGAATACATGATATACTGTACTTACAATATAATTTTTGCTGTTATTACTGTATTTCCGGTCAATTAACCCTTAACCGAAACATATGAATGACAATTTCAAATGAAATACCAAAGGCAATTTATTTCTAAGATTTCATTTAAGTATTTACTTACATACATAAGTACATTCAGACATAAAAAAAAACACTGGAAAAAAAAATTCTCAAAAATAGTCCATATGTATGTAGGTTTATGCATGTACTAACTCTATTTGTAAGAACTGAAAATACATTGAAATTTCATTTCAGAAATTCAGAAAAAAAATAAAATAACTAAAAAACATACTGAAATAAAATAGAGCAAAAATATAAACGACAAACAAGGATTAACCTAATAGCCAGATAAAATAGAAATTCAAACGCAGATAAAGAAAAAAAAAAACAGAACATAATAGACTATAGGTAAAAAATGAAAACACACAAAACATGAATTTCGTGCACCGAACGCCCAGCGAAAATAATATAAAAAAAAAAACCAAATACATACATACACGGAAAATACAAAATGAATTTGACGGTAAAATGCAGCTTATAGAGTGTTCTTATTGTAAAAGGGTAAATAAATTACTCAACACGTAAAAAAATAATAAATGAACAGCAAATATTTTACAAAAATAAGAAACAAACAATATACAGTTAGAAGAAGTATATGTTTTTAAGTATGTAGTATGTATTTATCTACAATACTTTTGGGATTGTTTATCTTTTTTTAATTAAAAATTCAACTAATTTTTCACTCACTTTAATGGAGCCAAATTCCACCGAAGCTGTAAGCAATACCTGAGCAAAATATGATAAATAAAAATATTGAAATACACATACAAATACACACATCACTGACTACTTTGTAAAATGTTACCAGCAAAAAAATACAAAATAAAAAACAGTAAAATAATATTTACCCACTATTAAAACGTAAATGACCGATTTTTTTAAGCAAGAAACGCTTTAATCAATATGTAGCTTGATTTTAACACCGCAATAAAAAATTTTTCTAAGTAAGCAAATCACGCAATGGAAAAAAGAGAAATTCCGAAAAATTATAACACTCACTACGAAATTTTCATAGACTTAAAGTGGATATAACCTCAGCACATTTTTGTTTCGTTCTCATTGAGGCAGAGTGGAAAGAGAACAAGTAAAATTACCAACAAAAAATTTCCATACGTGAAAATGTATTAAATTTATTACTTGGAGCCAAAAAAGATTTATAGGAGGTGGGCCTAAAGAGCAAGGTGGGGTAAAAGAGCAAGGTACAACCAATTTCATGAAATTATTGTTGGTGGACGTAAATATTGACCGCTTGTGACGTGCTTTCAGATGTATGCTTTTCTGGTTAAAACTAGCATATACTCCGAATTATATTAAAATCGGACAGTATATACCAGTACAGTGCGTCGTCTTTTACCATATTCCACATGGGGTTTGAGTGAGCTTATATGAGCACGTCCCACTGTGTGAAGGTCTGTGAATACCCTAAATGGTTTATTGACATTTATCGAAATTTACAAGTAACTATCATCGCCTAATAGCAACTCCTAGTATCAAAATTTGGCATTAGAACCGTTTGGGGGCTTGGATCGATACACAAAAAACTGCGGGAATTTCCTCTTTAATTTGCGAGTTATTCATCCCAATTACGGTCAGGCCCTTCTGCAGGCAGGTACTTTTACAAACGCGCCTATACCCAACCTTCCTTGCATTGTCCTGGCGCACGTTCTTTTTTGGCAGAGACGCGCATGCGGACTTTAGCTGCCTATCCGTAATGCGATGTTGGCCAATCGTGTGGAACGCACGTCAATTTGATTCTTAATTCTTCGTCCAGAGGACACCCAAGTGGCTTTGTGGATGTTTCAATGCTGGTGTATTACTAATTACCATTTTCCATACCGCGGCAAAAGCGATCAGCCTCACGCTGTTGTCGGAGGTATTGCTCATGTCGACTGAAGTTTGCGACAGCAGGACTAAATACCCCTTCTATGCTGGCCCTAACGTAAAAGTGCTATTTCTACGCACTCGTTGAAACTACTCTTTGGTATCACCGTCCAACTTCTCCGGCCAGGCGGGCACATAAACTAGGCCAATGTTGTTTTTTTTTTTGCTTCCGTGAGGTGTTTTAGTCTCCGCCCAATCACAAATTCACTAAATTTATGCGCCGTCTAACGGAAGCTGCAATAAACGCCACACGCTGCGTACTCAATGCAGCCTTGTCTCGCACACCGCAATTCCAGCCTTATATTGAACGAAAATATCCAGCAGTTGAATAAAGGTACCTTGCCTTTTTTGCCATTTTTTGCCTTTTCACTGAAGCTCTTTTTAGGTGGTGGATCCCAAACCTAGCGCACAATACGTTGCTGGAAGTAATTTACAGGAATAAACATTTATACAGAGAGCCTATTTCTTCAAGATAGACTCAACTAATATTGAACTACTGGTGGTGACTTTAACGGGCCCTTATACGGTATAAGTCGGAGTTTCTCCTCCGTAGCCATCTCTCTATAACATGACTAAACGCTCCACACGGGTTAGCTGTTGGTTTGCCCACCTTACCAGAATGCGCGAATGGAGACACAGCAGCGGGATTTGAGTGTTAGCATTTTCCTTCTCTTTTCTACATTACGTGTTTAAGCAGCTCGCTTCAATACACATTTTGCTGCTGAAGAGTTGCCAAAAAATATTATCCACTAAATTGAATACAAAATGCATGAATTTAAAATATTTCTGATTTTTAGTGAAAATTTTACCACTTAACGAAGCTGTTGTTGGCATATGTATTACTACAACTCGTATTAAAAAGACGAAATGGACAATCAAAGCGGGTTCATATTTTTGAAAAATTTTTCCATTAATCCAAATATTTACGTACCACATACATATACTATTTACTATCAGCAGATGCAGAGAATTTACAAGAGGATTTGATTTATTTTTAAATATGTAAAAGCAAGAAAAAATTGCTTGGACGTTACGAAAGTTTTTATTTTTTTGCAATTTTTTTCGCTTGCCTAAGACTTAAAAAATGTGCTTGAAATTTAAATAAACACTGTAAATGATCAAACTAAATACTTAACTGTTATCCTTCCATTTAGGCAAATATTGAATTAAATGAATAAAAAAAAAACGAAATTGAATTGAAAATTCTTCCAGAACTGTGTGTATCTAGGCTACTTAGTAAACTATCAAACTAAACGAACGCTAAGTGTATAAGCTATTAGTAAAATTAAGAAATATATACACCCATTAGAAAAAGTTTCCGAATAGATATTTTTTTTTTAAATATTCATAGTTTTTCATTAAAAAAATCGTAAATCTTTTATAAATATATTCGTTCATTCTACAATATAAATCATTTAAATATAAGTTTCAAACTTTGTCTAAAATTGAGGTAAATTTGCCCAATTTTCAGCAAAGATTCAAACTTGCCCTCGGTGGCGTGCATTTTTTTCATACAAAGTATGTTTAAAGGTTTGTTTATATGGTACAAAATAGGAAAAAATTAGCCGTATTTTTTAGCAACTTCAAACCAACACATTTATAGAAATTCGGACATAAAAATTTGAAATTTTGCTGAAAATAATTAAATACAATTTGGCATAGTTTTCTAAATCTCACACAAAGTTTGAAACTTATATTTTAATGGTTTGTATTATAAAATATTCACGAAAAAATTTTGTATGATAAATATTATGAAATTTGTAAAAAAAAATTCCTTACGAAAACTTTTCCTAGTGGGTTTGTATTTTATAAACATATGTATGTGCACATATATTCTATGTGTTTAATGTCCTAAATAACTTAATGTGTACCGTAACTATCGTATTTTGTAAATTGCAGCCTTTTGTGGCATCCTGTGTTTTTTAATTTACAATTACATATATGCATTTCAACTAAAGCAAGGTATGCACGTTCAAACTGCTCATCAAATTCATTGGTGTATTAGTTATGGGGCTGTGTATGCTTCAAGTTTCAACTGTGAACTCCAGCGAAAAGTAATCAAAGCATTTCAATTTTCAAGAAATTGTTGAATCAACACAAGATTGAGGGGGTCTAAAAGGCCCATGTTTGACCAGGAGTGGCAAAGTATTTATCTTGCAAATAATCTGTTTCTATTTAAACAAAAAAAAAAAAGCAAATGCAATATTTTAAACTTCGAAAATCACAGAGTGCTACACATGCAGCATTTTCAATGTTAGTTTCCAAAGGAGCGCTTGTAAGTACTATTATGAAATGGAAGGAGTAAAAAATAGGGATGTGCGATTAATCAATTAATCGACCAAGCTGATTGATCGAAGATTGATTAATTAATTAATTACAGACTAATCACTTTTGATGAATCAAAGTGATTAATATCTTGATTAATTACAATTTAATTAATCAGAATCTAATTAATTTATCAGAAAACTGAATAATCAGAAACCTGTACAATTGCTGCTATATTTGTTTTTTTATAGAAAAAAACTTATACACATATATATGCATTTTTTTCATTTCAATGAGTAACACAGTAAGGTGCTGGTTTGCTTTATATTTTTGTTAGTAAGAATAATATTGTGTTATATTATAAGAAATTTTCATTTACTTTGAAAACCAACTCAAAAAAGTTAACAAAGTTACTCCGATTTTAATGAATTTTTTATAAGTAAACCGTGATTACTTAGGATCTGATTAATTACGTTTTTCGATTAATCAGGATGATGATTAATTAATAAACTATTTAATCGATTAATCGCACATCCTTTGTATAAACTCGAATAAAAGCGACATAGAGTGATAAAAATGTAAACAAATGAAGTACACATATTTCACAAGCTTTCACATACGAAAGCTGTTTCTTGAAAGTTACATGAAAGCTTTTGCAAGCTTTCACAGATGGAAGCTTCATGAAAGCTCTTACAAGCGCTTGATCTAATCAAAAGGACACTACTACTATTACTAAATATTAAATATTTAGCAGAAAAATAAAGAAACAAAATCTAAAAAAAAAAAAAATTATGACGAAAAAACTGATTAATTTAACGTCCTATATTTGTATAGTGGAACGAAAATCCTTCCAAGAAATTTATGTATGTACTTATATTTATATTTATCTAGAAAAATGCCTATAAATTATTATCTAATGCGTTTGTATGAATATATGTATAGAGATGTATTTGTATTAAACTTTTTTTTGAAGGTTTTTCTTTCGAAAAGTTATTTCTTTTATTAGTAAAATGATTGAAGGAATTATGAACTAATTTCAAACGTGTACTGCAAAAGTTTTGGTACAGATAATTTTTCACAATGCATGCAAGGTTTTTTATTTCAATCACTTTTCGCTATTTTTTAATATATCTATTTGATACCACTACAAAAACCTAAAAATAAACTCATCCAATTTGTCCAAAATTCAGGAAAATTTAGTAAGTTTTAAATTTTCAACTTTTTAATTCGATTTTTTAGAAAATCTTTGATTTTGAGAGGCTGAGGTTGAAATATTTTGACTCGCACATCCTAGCTACCCCTGAAGAGCTCTAGGGGCTTGAAATTATGAGTAGATATTCATAGTTTCATAAAAAAAATGTGCGTGGTACAAAGAACAGCCTACTTAATGTCCAATTACGTCCCTTGTGAAGTGAAGCTTCTTCAATGGACGCGTAAATGAAGATGAAAACTAAGGCCAACACGAATACTGAGAAATATTCGCAGAAGAATACAAACATGAAGACGAAAACGAACAAGATGAAGAATACGAAGACAAAGACGACAACGAATGCGAAGCTGTAAAACAAATCTAATACGAAGCCAAATACGAATTCGAGAACGAAGACAAGTACAAACGAATACGAAAAGGAATGCGAAAACGTAAACAAATACGAATTCAAGTACGAGTACTAAGACGAAAATTAAAACAAAACCCCAAAGGAAGACGAATGGGACGACGAAGAGGAATACGAAGGCGAATTTGAAAACGAAAAGGACAGAACACGAAGTCGAATATGACGACGTAGACGAATACAAAGACGAATACGAATACGAAAGCGTATTACAATGGAGTTATACAAATATCTGCCGTATGAAGCATACTAACTAGAAATGAGGCGAAGGAAGTTTCACTTCGGAATTGTGGGCTAGGCGCGGATTTTTTTTAATATTATAAATAACTTTGTTAAAACTATGTGTACAAGTAATCTTTTAATAATTTTATTGAGCGTTGTACCACGATTTGTTTGCTAGGAAAAGTATAAGTAATCGATTAAGAACAACATTAGTCATCGATTTAGCTTCTTTATAATTGTTTTTCGAAAGCTTTTGGCCTGGTGAAAACCCTGTTAAAGTTACATTTTATCATTTTTAAATTAAAGCGTTTTTTAAACAAAAAAAAAAGCTTAGTATATAGTATATTATTGTATATACTTTCTCTTGTATACGTTTTAAATCATTACAAAAAAAGGTTATTATATTAAATTGAAATATACTAAAAAACTACTTATATAATATGTACACATATATTAAGTATACAATTATCTAAAATTAATTTTAAAACAAGTTTTCTTAGAAACATTTTACTAATATTTAAGTTAGATTTCTGTGATCTCAAAAGGCGAGTTTGCGTTCCTTTTCTTATAGCATTACTTTAAAAATAAGTTTAATAAAAAATTGCAAATCAAAATGTACCTTAGATAAAATGAAAAATAATTTAAAATTAATTAAGTTGAAATAAATCAACTAATGTGTCCGTCATAGCTAAACATAGTGCAAGTGAATAATTTAATTTTGTAAATCATTTACAAAATTAAAGGAAGTTAAAAATCTGCTAACTATTTTTTTTATTTTAACAAAATTATGGTAATACTTACTAAACTCTAAAAAAAATTTGAAAATTTGAATTTTTTATAAGATAAGATATTTCAAAAAACAGAACAAAAATAAAAAAGTCGCTTATTTAGTAAAATAATTGATAGTTAAATAAAAAAAAATTGATTCAAAAATTTAATTTTTATTGCTAAAATAGTGCGAACAATTTTGACACATCTTTTTCTAGATTCATGAATTCTGGTGAGTTGCTCAGAAAACCCCATTATAAAAGGTATCTACATACAAAAATAAACTGAAAACAAAAATCGTTAATAAATAAACAACACACAACAATATTAAACGCAATAAGAACTTAGTAACAACAAATTGTGGTTAGTGATTGGAATGTTTAAACAAAAGAGAAATTCAAAGAAAAACAGAAAGTAAAAAGTTTAATTAAAATTTTAAAATAAAATAAAATATAATTTTATTTAAATAACATTAAATTAGTAATTATGTGTATTCAATAATTTTTGGTAGCATATAAAAACAGTAAGATGAATAATAAAGATAAAAAAGGAATAAAAAATAAAAAATTACTAATAAATATATTAAAATATACATACGTATGTAAATAAATCGCGTTGCAATAAATAGGCCATCCTTAGCAAAATGTAAAAAAAGAAACATTTCAGAACATAAACACCCTGTGCTAGTCAGATCTCTCGATCTGCATACAGTTGCTCATCCACCAAAATGGGACACAGCTAGGCAAAAATTAATTGCGATTTTAAAGTTCGTTGGCTTTAAGTCCTTTTTTTTACAGACAATTGAATAATCTTACCAGACGAAAAAGTTCGGGTAAAATCTGGCAACTTCGTGCTCTCCACAACTCTCATCATCTTTACATCATTTTGTAATGCGGGAACATTTTTCCTGAAACTTCCTGCAAGTTCTTGTAAAAACCTGTAAGTTCAAGTAGGACTGGATCGGAGCTACTAAAGGAGGAAACATTATTTGTGGTAAATATTTACAAGGGTGTCGTAAACTTTAAACGGCTAAATATATATTAAAAAAGTTCGCAAGATACCACTAAAGTCATATTACTATTTTCACACGTAAAAAAATAATTGGTTGTGTTATTAAGTACTCTAACACTTGTGACACTTTGTGAGCCACTTGAAGAGCACTAACAATTTTTTGAAGATCGAACATTTTTGGAATTTATTTTTCTGGATCACAGCGATAAATTTAAAATAAGAATTTGACAATTCTTCGAAATTCGAATTATTACCGAAGTTATAGTTATTAACTTCTATTGAATTAGTTTGAATTTCATTTATTTTCTCGCGATTGGTAATACCGATTCCGTTCATTTGTTAAACGGTTAAAAATGATAATGTCTTCTTTCCCTAAAGTTGCCGAACCAAAGCCGATACATTTGAGCGGCTTAAAACCATTCATAAATGACCCCGTTGCCAAATTGGCAGATGCAATGCCACCAAAAAGAACCCTTATTAAGCCTTAATGGGGCACTTGTACGGTGTAATCACAATATTCAGCAAATGATACCAAGTACTGGGGCCGGCGTATTTGAACATAGATTTCAGAAAAGTGTACCAATTGTATTCCAGGTGGAAATTTTCGAAATTGAAATATGAGACCGAAAAATTAACGAGACCACAATAAACATCAAGTCAAACAGCCTTTAATAGCCCTAGGTTTGGTTAGGTTAGGCTGCCGTGGCTGTAGGTAAACTTGACAGCATACTTAGGCCTGCGAATGTGGGCAACAAAAGTGCAGCCACTCACACAAAATTCGGAGCCCAACGGAGCTCGCATTTTTCGCTTTTCTGTGGTCCATTCAAGGAATACACGGACAAGCTTCTAAGAAGGTGGGAGGACTCTCAGGTTGCAGCCCATGAATGTATGTCAAAGGATAAAAGGCAAGTGACGATTTATCAAAATATAAAAAATAATAAGCTAGAACATTAGTTCAAACACGAAAAGCTTTCACCGTAAAGCATTTGTAACAGCTACGGTGTATTAAAATGTTTTCCTCGTACATCCTTCCTTAAACGGTGGTTGTATAGAGGTGTATGCTTGTGTTTTTTACACCTCAGCCACAATATTCAGCTTCTGATATAAAAATCCACCTAAGAATTGAGTGTCACATTTATGCTCTTAATGCTAACCTTATAAACCGCTTGTTGGTAGAATTTACTATTGAACTGCACAGTTAGAGTTAACATCAGTAATGACAATTAAGTCCCAGATGGCTTTCAACATCAGAAACTAGTTTTTTCTGAAAATTGCAGATACAGGGTATTGAATATAAGCCCTCGATTTGCTATATATGTACATATGTATTTGTACATTGATGTACCATTTTGCATTTGAGTAACTGTATGCTAAGATACTCTCGCTCTCTGTGGTACAGGGTGTATGTATGTATGCAAAGAGGCGGCATCTACATACATACATACATACATACATTTATCTGTGTGTATATGGAATGTGCCATTATTGTGGTCTCTATTTAGGCGCTTATGCCACCAAAAAAAAAAAAAAAAAAATTATAAACTATGAAGTAAGCTAAGTGAAATATCTAAATAAAAGCGCAAAGCAACTGAAAAACCAATAATACCTTTAACGCAACTAATTTCTTTTGTAAATGAAATATTTTCCAAACATTTTATTTCTTAAAAAATGTATTTTATGACTAAATTTGTTACTACATATTTTCTTATGCATCAAATATGTATGTAATATTAGTAATAATAGAACGTAAAAATAATTAAAATAGTACAGAAATAATGAATATAAAAATAAAATTTATGCAATAGAATTGATAAATGAAATTAAAAAATTAAACAGTTTTTTTTTAATAAAAGTTTTGGAATGTAGGTAAGTACTTACCTTATTTAGGTTTAACACACTTTTTACCTGCCGGTCACTTCACTGTGATATCCAATGTCATTCTGAGCGACAACAATTTATCGGGAAATGATCGATAGCCATCAATACCTTCATATTTTTCATTTTGTGAGCCAGCTAATAAATTAATGATTTTTTTTTTGAGACTATAGACGGGAGACAGCTTACTGAATACATACGCTCAATATGCTCAAAATCGATGTTCACCACGAAAAGTCTATTAGTGGTAGCCCCGATCATTAAATGCTCCGGTTATTTCTAGAAAGAGAGCCATAGCTACGGTGACCATAAATATATTTTGAAAATGCAGGACAATTTAAAAAAAAATTGACCCACATATAATTGCGTAGTATGAAAATAAAAAAATATACTACATATATACATTCCTCGTTATTTGAATAGCACACCTTTTTTTTGATTTTCTACCATACAAAGTATGCTAGACAAAATTTTTATATGGAAGAAAATGCGCAGCACCGTCAACAAAAAAAATTGTCGCCCCTATGTTTACTTTTTTTTTTTAATTTTCAAAAAATTTTTAAATGGGATGTAGACGTAGAACATGCTTTAATTTTATAAAAAGTTAATGAATATTAAACAAACAAAAGGAAAACTGTACCTACTAAGTATTAAAAGGATGCGCTATTCAAATAACGAAGAGTGTATATTTCTTAATTATTAATCAAATTTTAAACTTTTAACATAAATCACATTGGTATTAATTCATTGGTATTAATCTTTTAGTAATGAATATTTACAAAATTATAATAAGGCATATTACATATTACTTAACACGAAATATGAACCTCTGTAAAGCAAATTTTTTAGGCAAACTTTGGGTCGTTGAACACGAAAAAAATACCCATGGTTTCAAAGAAGTGAAGAAGAAGAAAAACGTATTTTTAGTACTTTTTCAATTAATCCTCAATATCTCATGAAACGACCAACAGTTCGAAAGGTATTGACGGGATCTTTGCAATAATATATATTTTCTGTGCAGATTGTGTTCCGTAACATCTAAATTTCTCATCAGATTTTCATTTACTGTGAAAAGAAAATGATTGAAATTTCAATTTTTCGATTTTGGTCGCTTGTAGCACTTATAATGTTCATCGAAATCGGCAAAGTAATATATTTTTGTAAGAGCACTATAGGTCGCTTATGTTGATTGGATAATTTTTTCATGAGATATTGACGAATAGGTCCGAAATGTACCAAAAACACGTTTTTCGAAAAAATTACGAAAACGCTTGTTTGAAAAGAAAATTGGCTTGGAAAATATTATATTTATTTTTTTATTTATTTGTAGAACAGTGTTATCGATATATTTGATGCTGGTCTTCAATTTCTCGTCATCCATTGTCCATAACCGTACAATATTTAGAACGCATTGACTAGTTGAACCTTCAAAACCACCCTACCTTTATGTAGTTATCAATTAGTTATCGACACTGCTTTTATTTCGATTAGGAAAAGTTAATTTTAAAATATCGAAGAAAATGCGGGACATAGGCAGGACACTTGGAAAAAATCAGTACATTTTGGGGGTTTTCCGTTTTGAAAAACTACGCAGGACAGACCTTTAAATAACAGTACGGTCCTGCAAAAAACAGAACGGATGGTCACCGTAGCCATAGCGTATTCCCCATTTTTCATGGTCACTTCCACCAGCCTTATGACGTTGTGCTCAGCACATTTAGAGAGTTAGAACTTATGGAAGAGATAAAGTGATGAGAAAGTGGCTATGCAACTTTAACATTTAAATAACTGCAGGGGTGACCCCACTACCGCATTTGTTTTTTTTATATAAGCAATAAATTTCTAGTAAGTTAAAGGTCGAAAGGCCGTATATATTTCAACCAAATATTTTTTCAAGAAATTTAAACATCCAAGGTTGTAAGAAATACAACGTTCATAATTTTTCTATAATATTTTATTTTTTATTGATTTTAATGATTTCAATGCTTTTGTGTTTTTCTTTTCCTAATTTAATTTTTCGGTATGTAGAATGTGTGTTTGAAGAACTTACAAGCTAGTATATATTTTGTATTAGCAGATACATATACTTTTGATGTTTTTCTTAATTTTTTTCGATAAACAAAAGTCAAACGAAAATATCGTGAAGAAGACGATCGAAGTATTTATTGTGAGCACAATCAACTATTTTTTTTTTATTTTTTGTTTTACCGATGTTTAATCTAATATTGTTGTAAAAAGTAGTTAAAGTAATTAATTTTTTTTCTATTTCTTATTCAATGTAATTATTGTGTTTTTTTTTGTTATTTCTCTCAAAAGTAAGCATTCAGGATTTATGTATTGATTTGTATTCTCTTGCATTTATGTATGTGTGTAATATTTTTCTTCTAAATACCATCGAGTTATACAAAATGTATGTACTACTCATATACGTTAGAAAATTTTCAAGATTGAAATAAATCCTGAATTTCAAATTCATCACATTCCACTATTTTTGTTTTTATTTCAATGGCTGTGAGCGCAAAGTTTCAATGCTTTTATTTAGGTTTTGGATATAATTTTTCTTTTGTTAATCCCACATTTTTATTTACTTATGCATGATGTACCTACATACAATAGGTACATATTTTTGCTTTGTGTAAAGAAAGTACATTATTTACGCGCACATGCAACCATGTACTGGAACACAGAGTGTGTATTTATTTTTAGTTTTCCATCAGCCAATAAATGCGATTTTTGGGTACCAATAGTAAAAATAATAATTTTAAAATGAAGAAAGTCTAGTCGAAGCCTTCGTAAGTAAGGAGAGAATTAAGCTGAAAATTACAGGTGTAACCAGCAGCAGGATCTTGATTCGGTGTCAATAAATTTGGATCATTTGAGACAGTGACAGCAGAATTTTGACAACATTTGGTAGAAGTTCTCTGGCGCCATATTCTAAACTAAGTGCTCTTACACACCTTTTTTCGTATGGGGACCAACCCATCCTAGTGGCATTAGTAAATAAGCAACATAAATAATTTAAGAATATATTACTAACAGGATAAAGAGAAAAATATTGTTATCAAAATAAGAAAATGTTCTATTTCTCAAATTGACAGAAAATATTTTTAGTTTAAAACTATTGACCATTACCATTTCGCTACTTCTAGCACAGACGCACAAATCGAAAAATTTTGAAAAATACAAGAATTGGTCTTAATTAGTTGAAAGCTTACTGCTACACTTATTACTCTACGGTGATTTTAAAAATGAAATCGGTTGTTGTACCGGTTACCAATTTTGAAAAACCCGGGTTTTAGTACCGGTTAACAATTTCGCGAAAAGCAGCGTCGTTATGCACATTTTTTATTATGATTATTTCTAAAACAAAATTGATCTTTTGTACCGGTTACCAATTTAGGGAAACCCGGGTTTTTAGTACCTTACCCCTTACATACATGGACATACATATGTGTGTTCATACTTTAGTGCGGAGCTGTAATTGTCAATAGCTTTTAATTAATAAAAAAAAATTTCTTTCAAATTTAAATATATTTTTCCTACAGTGTTTACTTCAAAGCATCTAATCCCTTCATCCTAATGAAACAATATTCATTTTTTTATGTATTAGAACCATGCCACGCTATTTAAATAGCGCATTAAAATCTAACAAAATTATTAAATTAAATTATTTACGAGCTGATGAAAAATTCTGAGTATTGTATTGTATTGACATAATTTTTCCTTTTGTAAAGTAATTAGTGTTCTCAATGCCTTTCTCTTTTTTCGAATACCAAGGCTGAAAAACCATGAAGTTTATTGGATGAAGTGAATGTGACATTTTTACATGAAGTGAATGAAACTGGCCTTTAATTCGACTGACTAAATTAATTTTGAAGATATCCTTCCTGCTGTGCCCTTAGTGTAAAGATCAAGTTGTGTTTTTCGCACTCAATACTTGGCTGTTCTTTTTGGTATTCATTCTTTTGTCGATTAGTACTTTGGTAAGTACTTCGTGGTTTCTTATTTATATACTTTTTTAATTTTCTGTAGCTGTGCGTGTATAGTAAAGAAATTGCACACCAACAGAGTTGAGCATTTTTTGGGATGGCTTAGTTAATATAATAGTTTTATTACTGGTCCTAGATTGTATTTTCTGTTTAATGAATAGATATTCTTTGCAATATATTTACTTATAAAAAACATTTATTGATTTGTTAAACTGGAAAAGAAATGGACTTCTGTGCTCATGCTTGCTAATTTCACCCTCAAGAGACACTCGTATTCCAATCAGTTAATCTTCCAGCAACGAAGTTCTGCACTAAACGCTCATTTTTGGACATCTCACATAAGCGGATATATCCCATAGACACATAAGTAGAAGAGCTGTAACCACAGGTAAAGCGCCTTTAAGAGCTTTTGGTGTAATCGAGTTGGCCTACATACATATAAGGCATTAAATACAATCCTATGTAGTACCATTCAACTGGACAATTCCTGAGGAGGTACGAACCGTCTAAAAGTCAAAAGTAAAAAAAAAACACTGTGACTCCCACTACAGACCCTAATTTAATCTTCGCACCTTTTTTCGACAATTATCTAGTCTACTACTTTAATTATTGCAGCTTGAAAACTCCAGGTGCTATCCAGCTCCAGCTATAAGTTTTTCGTAATTTAATTGTCCTTAGAGTGAATACTTCAAAACCGGCTAGCGAACATTTTCTCTTACCTATGGAAAGTGTAAAGGCATTCTCACAAATAATCAGGGAAAAAATTATTCAGCTCGGTGATGTAAATTGGCCACCGTGAAGCTGCTATTTGACGCCGTTAGACTCTTTTTTGTGCGGTGCCTTGAGTATGCGAATACTTTGTTAACGATTCAGACCCACAAGCCGAATTTCGAGCAACTCGAGTCTTGGGAAAACTGGGTTACATTGTTTTTTTTTTTTTGCAGAAGAAGATGCCGGCTCGGGTTTATGAAAATATATTATATGTATTCCCAATATATTTCCATCTCTTCCGGGTATCGTCTTCAGGACCTTCAATAATTACACAAGAGAAGCAAACACATCAAAAAAAAAAAACATAAATACATACATATTTATTTCTTAAAGAAAACACTATATGGACCGTCCTGGTATTTCCAAATTTAGCAAAAGAAATAAATAAAAAACCGGGAAAATTTGTCCATTAAAAACTGATCGAAACAAACTTCACATTTTTATAAAAAGTGGTTCGAATCAAACATTTGTGGAAAATTTCGATTCGATTAATGGTTCAGTTAATTAGTAGAAAAAAGCTGGTTAATCCGGTTTAAAACTGGTTCAGTTCAAGTCCTTGCGAATAATGGCATGGAAATTTTTTGAATTGTAAAGGAGATATGCTGGCTGGCATTGTTAAAAAATCTCAAAAAAAAAAAAAAAATAAAAAATTTTATTTGACATCGTCTACCTGTTACGTGTGCGATTCTACACTCGAATCTAACCACTTTAAAATATTGCATTTCACTAACTAATCGCATACTCTTAGACTATCAAACATTTCTTAGGTTTCTACAATTATTTACCACTTATTCTGTTTTCAAATCTATGTATGTATGTATAAGTATAGTAAAATTTATGCTAACAACTTTTTCATAACTAAATTCACTTGTCGCATTTTCTGTTTTACATATGTCTACGAATTTTAAATTTTCGGCTTAAAATTTTCTTACTGCCTCTTTATCGCCATTTTGGGGCATTCAAAACAAGTGCGAGTTTTTCTACGAATACTTACTAACACGCTATAACTTTTGTTTTTTTGTATGCAGTATATTAAATATTATTTAGTATTTAATTGCATTTTTATATTTAAATTTTCTTTTGAAAATTTTACTATTTATTTATCAATTCTGAACTTTTCACTTGGGGGTTCTTTTTTCTTGTATATTTGATTTAAAAGGTATACACTTTCAACTAACAAAATATGTTTGTGGGTCTCAATAAACGTATACAGTAATAATAATAGGTTCATTTTTTAAAATACATATATTTTTTTTCTTTAGTTTAATCAATAATAACAACAATCAGTTTTTATGTCATTTCACTTATTGTAAATAACATCTTTGTGTGGTTTACTTGTTTTACATGTACGTTTTGTATTTAAATTTAATTTAGTTACAATTTATAAAAAAATATTTATTATAGACATTAAACGAAATTAAAAATACTTAAGTTTTAAATGTGTTTTTTGTTTTGTTTTTATTTTTAACATTACAATGTGCATTTGTATGGGTGTGTGTGTGTGTGTGTGTGTGTGTGTGTGTGTGTGTGTGTGTGTGTGTGTGTGTGTGTGTGTGTGTGTGTGTGTGGGTTGTGTGAATGTGAGTCGATGCGTGGTCGTTCGTTAGGTTGGCGTTTATATAAAATTAAAACTATTTTTTTTTAATAACTTTGGATTAATATGAGGAAATTATAAGCATAATATACAAACAAAAACTATACATGAATATTATAAATATTTTAAGTGTGTTTAGGTACTAAAAAGTCGTTGAATTTGGACTTACTTAGGCTTATTTGGACAGACAGTTAGGTAAAAAATTCGTTTTTGTAGGCATAAATAGGAACAGAGTTTAATAAAAGCAACAAAAAGTAATAAAACTTCGAAAATTAAAGAAATAACTCACAGGGTGTCATAACGCGTCATAATGGCATAAAGTTAGATTTGGTTTGTGCTCGTTTTTTTCAACCTACATACCTAAAACGCATAACTATATGACAATATGACGACTCTCTAGTGCACCACCTTAATATGTAGTAAAAAGTGAAATTCGAAAAAAAGTCAATCAATTTAAAAAAAAAAATCAAAATCAGTCAACTTTAAATAAGAAAAGATAAATTCATTCGAATAAGGAATTATATTAAATTATAGAGGGTTTACAAGATGTCAATATGTCACAATATCATGAATTTTGAAATGTTTAAAATTTTTTTTGTTATGACACTTTATGAATCCCCCAATAGATTTGCATTTTTTTTCACACTCTCTTATAATTTGTGAATTTATTGTGTGTTTGGGGCACTTACACATGTATGTAAAAATTGTTTCGAAATTTATTCGCATACATTTGAATACTCGACTACATCACCAGTGGTTAAATTTTTTGGCAATAGAGATGGGCGCAGTAAGTGAAAATTAATTTTCGATTCTTTCAAAAAAAAAATATACGTAGCTAACAGAGCTTTAATTATACTCAGTACCGACAACGAAAAAGTTTGTTAAACAAATGTGAAAACTTAAAATAAAATAAAATGCTCTTTAGGAAAACTATAGGGCTTTAAATTTATTTCGAATAAAATAAGTTAAGGAAATTAAAAACGAAAAATGTTATGTTTTTATTTAAAATATAATATTATTTTTTTAAGTTAACTTGAGGTTTTTTAATGTATTTAGAATAATATAAGATTAAGACATTTACTAAACAAACTTCTAAACGTTTTATGTTATAGTTTAAAAAATTAATTTTTTCAGAGGGACAAAGAACAAATAAGGGCAACAAAAAAGTTTATGCAAGTGCAAAACAACTTTTGCATATATAATATGCAGTTAAATTATTTTTCAAAAAAATCGTTTTATGCAAACTAGAGCTTCTTAGTGTAATTCTAAAAAAGAAAAGGTTACGTAACTTGGATTTTTTAGTCGAAAAAAAAATTTCAGATGTCATGAAGTTTTTCTCAAAAAAAAAAAACAAAAAAAAGTGGTAAAAAAATAAATGTTTAAGAAATAATTTTTTTAAGTAAACTAGAGGTTTCTTAATGTATTTAAATTAATATAAGATTAAGGTATTTAACAAAAATATGTCTAAAAGTTTTATGTTTTAATTTAAGAAATGAATTTTTTTTCGGAAGGACAAAGGTTTTTTTTCCAAATAACAAATAAAGTTAACGAAACAGCTTGTTAATCCGAACTGCAAAACATTTTTTTTTTATAAAAAATATGAATTTAAAATTTTTTCTGGAAAAATTGTTTTTATGCAAACTAGAGGCACTTAATGTAATTAAAAAAATAAAAATAAAATATTAAGATATTTTAGTTCTTAGTCGAAAAAATTATTTTTCAGAATGTCATGAAATTTTCCCAAAAAAAGCAAAAGTACAACTATTTTTTAATTTTTATGCAATCATGTAAGAAACATTGTTAAACGGGATATTTTGTTTTAATTTTTTCCCATTTTAGAGCTACAGCGATTATTATACGAAAATCATAGAAATAAAAAAATAAATAACAAATAATTTTATTCTTATTCCAGCTACCCATCTCCAATTGCTTTGCTATGGAATGTCAATACCCCCAATCATATAAATGATTCAGAAAAAAACATACAAACAAATAGTAAAAAAAAAGTAACTGAACATGTACAGTGTGTGAGAAATGTAAAAAAAGGTGAAAATATTAACGAAAACCAATTAAAATTTGTGGAAGGTTTTAATGGCACATCGATACGTTACGAAAACATAAAAATTAATGTTCAAACCCACAAATTACCTATTTAGTTGGCAATAATTTTTCAAACATTTTATGCCCAAAAACTTGCTTTGCACTGAATTGTTAAGTTCCCATTGGCAAAAGTTTTCAAAGTTTACAAATAAAAAATTAACACTGTTAATGTTTTTAATAAATGCGTATATAAAAATTCGAATGCTTATTCAATACATAGAACACAAATTTTAATTTTCTAAATAAAAAAACAAAATATTTCCATACTTTCATCGCACACTGTACTTCTTGCTTTAAGAGATTTTCATAACATTTTCTCTATCATTAACTTATAGAAAATTGTAGTTACATTTTGGCATTTAATAAAAAAAAAATAATTGTATATATTTTCCTCGGCGGAAGACCTTTTGTAGAACTTTAAAGTTTTTTTTTTGTTTTCATTGAGGAAAACCATGCTTGAACTTATTTGCTAAGTAAGTACTAAATTTGTGCTTAGCGAAACGTAAATTTGGCATCATAATGTGTAGTAAAAAATTGTGACTCATTAGGGTGCGTATTCATTCAAACCATACTCGTACAAGGTAGTGCAAATTGGGCAATCGCTTATTTCGAATTTAAATATCTTTCAATACAACTATTTTATTTTATTGAAATTTTTCTTTATATTCTGTATGGTACTTATGCATTTTGATTATTGTTCTATGAAAGTGAGTGTTGAGTTTTATTCATTACATATATATACGAGTTTTTTGCTCTTACAAAATTGCTGCTTTAAAAAAGTTTAGAAAATACAAAAGAAATTTTTATTTTATTTTTTTGAAAAATTTTACTAGCATACGAGTATACATTTCTAGTATGTTTTTCCGTAAAACATTTTCTGCAGACAATGTCATTTTCTTTACTTCATCTACTAATTTCTACTCGAAACGCTTAAATACAAATGCCGTTGCCTTTTTGCAC